>NC_142010.1:170818953-171011453 GCF_049901735.1 Notechis scutatus
ACAGAACCATTCGTAAAAAAAATTGGAATCCCACCACTGCAACATACCATGAAGGGCCTTCATTTTGAGGATACTGTAGTTCCCCAAATACAGAAATGGGACTCTACTCTCTACTCTCAGCTGCAACACTGGAAGTTTTTAAAAAGATGTTGGATAACCATTTGTCTGAAGTGGTGTAGGGTTTCCTGCCTAAGTAGGGGGTTGGACTAGATACAGGGGTCCCTGGACTGGTACCGGTCCGTGGATCATTTTTTACCGGGCCGCAAAGCTTGGGCGCCGCCATCTTGTTTCGACGGCACTTCCGGGTTTTCGGTTGGAAAGTGCTTCCGGGTTTTCAGTTGGAAAGCGGCGTTTGGGTGCTCGCGCCTTAGTTTCATCGAAGAGGGGGGGGCGGCTTCGAACGAAGAGCCGTCCCGATGGCGGTGGAGTCTCGCGTTACTCAGGTACCGGTCCGTGGAAGAATAAATAATCGTGAAACCGGCCCCTGGTTCAAAAAAGGTTGGGGGCTACTGGACTAGAAGACCTCCAAGGTCCCTTCTAACTCTATTATTCTATTCTATTCTATTCTATTCTATTCTATTCTATTCTATTCTATTCTATTCATGTTTTCCTTTGCAGTCTGAATCGTACCAAGAGGACATCTATCCAATGACAGCTGGAGTCCAGCCGTCATTGACAGCACAAGAGTGGCTGAATGGCACTAATAAAGGTTTGTGATACAATTGTTTGAACTGTCCGAAACAAAAGATTTTGTTCATTTATCTACCTGCATCACATTACATTAAAGGCAGATCTATCGTAAGACTGGGAGCCCACAGGTATACACAATAGCAATATTATAATCTGGATCGCAGTGTTTAGAATTCTCATAATAAACTGACAGTGTTCTTCAGCAATTAAAGCAATAACGGTAGAAGCTGTTTCTCTATATCTCTATTCTAAGGTATCACTCCTAATGTTTTACGGTAGTTGTTTGCTGGAGAGGTGTGCATGTGAAGGATCCACACCATTTATTCAGCCATAAGACTGAAATTGTAAATGCCACGGGCCCCAAAACAATCATGCATAAAAGTCAACTGTGAGAAGCATCCAAAATTTTCTCTGCTTGTTTTTCACTCTTGGGAATTGTATGTCAATTGCCAGCTAATTTGGGGTATTGTGGAAAGAGTACAGTACTTTGACCCATGATCTCAAGTAACTAGTTTAAATCTAAGTTGTTTTGAACATAAAATGAGTTCCAAATATCTTGGAAGAACTACATTCAATACTTGTGTAATAGGTGTGGAGTAGAATTCTTCCTTCAGATCTTTTGACAATGGCTCAACTCCTCTTCTTGTGTTAGTGCAGCATTTGCTTTCCTGGTATCGTTATATAGTAGAAAGGTATCAACTCCAGTCAATTTGATTGTGGGTGAGGCCTATTGCTGTATTTCACCTGGCCTTGCTCTACCAAAACCAAGGTAATGCAGTATGCCAAAATTTAAATTAATTGGTGTGAATTGAGGGAATCAACTTGCTCTGAATCAAAATTGTAATG
Source organism: Notechis scutatus (assembly GCF_049901735.1). Taxonomy (NCBI): domain Eukaryota; kingdom Metazoa; phylum Chordata; class Lepidosauria; order Squamata; family Elapidae; genus Notechis; species Notechis scutatus. Next base: position 170,820,490 of record NC_142010.1, read on the forward strand.
CTTTGGTGTTGCGTACATTGCCCTAGCACACTAATCTAAATGCCCTTCTTGGAATGAATGAAATTTTCTTTTTTTTCTTCTTCTTGCGTTTTAGTGGCTTGGTTCTGAGGGTCTTTCAGTACTAGTTGCTATTGCTCCTCTTTGCCTTGGACAAAATTATTCTTTTCTGTGGCCTACAGGTCCTGTCTTGATGTCTTTGAGACCAGGTTCTGTGATCTTGAATTCTTTACCACCATTTCTTGAGAAGGAGATTGCCATGGAAGCAACCAAGCCTGTCCCATGCCGGGACAGAGTGACTGTTATCACCGAAAAGTTGAATGAAATCCAAGAGAAATGGGGGACCAGGAAGACCGAGGAAAGACAACAGCAAAACAGACTAATGAAGTTATCTAATGGCGTTGATACCTACGAATGTCCTCCACCTAAAACAGAAAATGAGGTACAGTAGTGTGACCGAGAAAAAGTTATGTTAGTGAGTAAATGGGATAAAATAGCTTCTTTCTCAGGAAGTACAAGCAAGATAGGAAACAAGGGCATGCCTCACTGGATTTAATAGTGACACAGAATTATTTCTTAGAAGCATATCTCTTTGTGCTCAATTCACCGATTCTGTTTTTGCTATGACCTCTCACTTGAATAGAGGACAGGATAAAACACATTTCTACACTGTTCTTCCTCTCAAATTCAACTATCTGATTATCTAATTCAAATAACTCCGTATTGGTGATAGGAAGGGCATCTGACTATTAAAACACTCTGCTAGTTCCATTCAGTTGTCCAGACTCCACCTCACAAGGGATTATGGGGTCGTTAAATGACGATATTTCTGTCTAAATTTCCATCATAGTCATTTTCTCTTCCTTGACTCTGTAGTTTCAGGTAGACCTCAGATGATTTTATGTATGATTGCACAAATGATATTTGAAGTCTTTACTTTCCAGCTGCTGCAGATGTTTTATCGACAACAAGAAGAAATTCGGCGGCTCCGTGAAGTGCTGATTCAGCGGGATATTCAGATCAAACAGTTACAGCTTGAGATCAAAAACCGTCATGTGGATTCTCGCCGATTTTGACAGGCTACCATTTGGAGTCTCAGAACCGATGTTGTCAGGAATCACTATATTTTGGAGATTATAAATTAGAAGGAGAATTTCAGATTTATTGGCAAGCTATTGCCTACCTTGAGTGCCCATATCCTGCAAGCTGGAAGTTACTGGAAGTTACTGGATGAGTTTTGTGGTGCTCTATTTATCGGACTCGTTCTTGGCAGGAAAGTCCATGTTTCAAAGTAGTCCCATAATAACTCAGTTGGAGATGCTTCAAAGAGGAAGCCAGACCTGCCTGGGTATGAACATCTTTTCAGTCCCCGGTAGGCAACTGAACTTGGAAATACAGTTGCTTGGACTTTCAGCCTGTTTAGCATTCAACTGTTTCACATGGTGATGAACCAAATAGTTCAACCAAATTGTTCAGGATTCTTTTTGTTCTGCATTCTTGGATGGATCAGAATGATGTTGCACTGAATTAGTTTTGTTTCCTATAGCCAAGGAGAGTTTATGTGGGAATCGAAACCATCACCTTCTTAGTCTTATGAGTCATCTTCTTCTAAAATTATATTTATGCCTAAGAGGGTAAGGACCAAAGAAATGGGTGTCATTAATTTAAACAGGAAGTCAGAAATAGATGCTGCTGAGAGCCAAGCTTTGGAAATGAATGCTCTTTATTGAGATGGAGAAAATGAGACCACTGCTGCTGAAGTGGTCTTATCAGAGCCAGAGTGGAAGGCTTCTGTAGCCCAAGTCAATGTGTCTTCCATCTCAACCCATAATCTCTGAGGATCACTTCATGCCTTAAATTAACTAGGGGTTTTAATTACTAATGCTCTTAAGATGGCTTTCTTCCAATTGTCTGAAGCTGAATTTTCTACACACCGGTTCTTTCCTCCTTTCTCTGGTGACCGTCTTTAAGTTATGCAGTTCAGGGCAGAGGTGAAGAAACTTTTACCTAATTCTGATAATCCTCTTATCATCCTGTTTATCAGAAACAAAATTTTGAAACCTCTCAAATCGCAATACTTTTTTTCACTTTTCGTTTTCTGTTTTGATGCCTGTGACTAATATTTCACCTGATGTTTCTCATATTTGTTTTCTTGCTGATTTCTATGATAGACTATGCAAAAGCACTGCCACCAACAATTGTTTGAGAGCAGGATCAACTACTCCAAAGATTATGAAGCCCAAGATGGAGGGTCAGAGATGCACCAGTCGTAATAAAATTGTAAAATACAACTACTTTTATAGTTTGAGACATTTGTGCAAGGTTTAAGAAAATTCCAAAAAATAGAAATTGATAAGTTAGAATTAATAATACAGAAGACTGAAGAATATTGTTTAAACATTTAATACAGAAATAACACTGTTCACCCACCCTCTGTACTGCTTCTGTGTTTTATGACTTAGCCTATAACTGTGATGGCGAACCTATGGCACGTGTGCCACAGGTGGCACGCAGAGCCATTTGTATGGGCACGCAAGCCCCAGGCAAACTTATCTCACTGCGCATGTACACGCCTCCCGGCTGATTTTCAGCCTGTTTGAGGCCTTTGTTGGCCTGCCAGAGGCTTGAGGGAAGCCTTTGCAGGCCGAAAATTAGGCCCGTTTCGCCACTTCGGAAGTGACAAAATGGGCCTATTTTTTTCGGCCTACAAAGGCTCCAGAGGCTTCCCTCAAGCCTCTGGAAGGCCGGAAAAGGCCTCAAACGGGCCGAAAATCAACTGGGAGGTACAATGCAGGTAAGGGGGGTGGCGGCGGGGATCACGTGCATATGTGCCGGGGGCAGGGGGCGCAATGCCTTCTGAGTGCTGGCATGCGAGCATACGCACGCAAGCGCACACACGATTTTTGGCACAGGAGCCCAAAAAGGTTAGCCACCACTGGCCTATAAAATTTAACATTTTTTTTCTCTTACACTTCTATTTTACCCTCTTTTTCCTTCAAGACCAAAGTTAGTTTACTTTATTGTCATTGCACCTCATACAACAAAATCAAACACCATCTTCAGTGCACATCATGACCATGAAAATAAACACAAACACACATCCTTCACACTCCATACATTGAATTGAAAACCCCCAATACCACACCAACACTGCACTATACAGTAGAATTCAACAGAGCTATGCTGCCCTGGGATAGAAGGTTTTTTCAGCCTATTTATCCTTGTTTTTATTATTCTGTTAAACGATTTCTTTTAATCCATCATTAAATTGAAACATTCCCTAGTGCAGGGGTCCCTGGCGCCTGTCCTCAGCATGCCAGAAACCAGGCTGCACAAACAAGTGAAGTCTCATCTGCGAGATGCAGGCAGCACATGAAACCGCCCCCCCTCTGGTCCATAGAAAAATCTAGCCCTACAGAATTGGTCCCTAGTGCCCAAAAGGTTGGGTGCCACTGGTCTAGTGGGTTGATAAAGTTGCCCAAGCACATCTTTCTCTTTCCCATATTTTTTCCTATACTATTTCCCCTCACTTCCGCACCGCTTTTTTGAGCAGGAACCCATCCCCAACTTACAACTTTGTTTATTGACCATTTAAAGTTAAAACAGCACCCAAAAAATGGGCTTCTGATCATTTTTCACACGACCATTGCAGCATCCCCATTTATCATCACATGATCAAAATTCAGGCACTTGACAACTGGCATGCACTTAATGACGGTTGCAATGTCCTGGTGACATGCGGTCACCTTTTGCGACCGTCTGATAAGCAAAGTCAATGGGGAAGCCAATTTCACTTTAACCTTGTTATTAACGTAACAACTGTAATGATTCATTTAATCACCATGACAAGAAAGATCATAAGAAATTGTGGGCTCTATTGTGGTTGTAAGTGAAAGAATTCCTGTGTAGCAGAAGCTGCATTTCTTTCCTGAATTGTACTATTCAGATCTCATGGGTAGGGGAGACTCTCAATTCAACTCTGCAAAAATGACCTCCTTATATACAAACAGCTATGTTCTGGCTCAGCTTTTTCTTTGTCCAATATAATAAACCGCCATTCAATGGATTTTGGGTGCAACAGACCAAATTTATGTTTGGATTTCAAATGTGAAAGGACAAGTCAATTTTTCCTGTAGGCTGTTGGGACTACTGACATAGGTAGTGATATAAATAGTTTACATCATTTGCATAAGATAAATTATGTTAGTTTGGATTTAATAAACACCCCAGTCACGATTTTAAATTAAAGTTAATATGTACGGGGAAGAAAATTCAGAGCTGTAGATCCCTCAGATATCAGATGCTGTAATCCAATGTTATGGTTCGTGTTGCTTAAATATGCTTTTAAAGAAGTATTCACAATGGTACAAAAGACATAATGGAACTTCTATTTACCAAGCTTTATGCATATAAAATGAATTGGCCTCTGTAATAATCCCAGTAATTGGTATTAAGTGCTCATGGGATTTTAATTAGCACCCTTAAAAAAACTGGTATATTTGCATAGGTTACAGTTGGGATCAAGATATTAAAACAATTCCAGTCATTTAGGAGATTAGCCAGATGAATTATTGTCTTCAAATTATAACTTGGGGCATAATTGTAGAGTCAGAAAGATGAACTTGGGGAAAGGAGGCAAGAACAGTTATCTAAGCAAAGAGGGATATAACACAGGGAAGTAAAACACAACCAGAGTTGCAAGATTCTACTGCTATAGGCTAATCGCAAAGAGTATAGCTGCAACCTTTCTGTCAGTTTCCTGATTTGGGCTACCTTGTAGGGCTGACAATAGAATTACTCTTTTCTGTAGCTAATCTTGGATATATGGTAAGATACATCTCCACTTTGTATTTTTGAAAAATCAGACTAAATGTAGATTAAACAACCAATTGGTACGAGTCCATCTTTTCTTATTAATGCATTATGAGCTGATAGATGTTTGGGATGCAACATTTTGTTGCAAAAGTAGAAATGCAGCCAGTTAGGGAAACAAAATTTTTGGATTAAGGACGACGATAGCTTGCAATTTGGGAATTTGTCTTTTTTATCTTGTTTACAGGCAAATAAATTATTTAAAGTATTTGTCAGCTTAAGATAAAGGGAAAGGGTTTAAATTGCATTTCTAAAGTGTGCTTTTTGATTTTTTTTTTTTGCATATTTTTATGTATTGCTTTGATCAATGTTAGCCATTTATCAAAGGGATTGAAAAATTCCAAATCTACTTGAAAAATGTATATATGTACTGCTTTTTGTTCTGTTTACCAAGAAACTTGTATAAAACAAATTAGCACTTGAAAGTTATTTTTAAAAATTACTCTTGTTTTTAAAAACACTTTTGAAATAGTACATGCAGACCAAAATTTTAGCCATGTATGCTTTCTGAGGCAGAGGGAAAGAAAAGAAAAATCTATATACAGTGATGACAAACTGATTATGCTTTATTAAATAGCGCCTAACTATATTTAAAGATATATGGGTGGTAGTATTTTTTTTTCTATTACAGTGATTTAAAAGCAAGGAAACTTAAAATGCCATTGGGGACATATCCCCATATGAAAGAATGACAAGGCTTGTACTTAATAAATACAAGGAATGATCTTTGAAAAGCTAAGCATTGTTAATACTTATACCAACCATGTAACTATGGAAAATCCTGTTACTAGTCTACAAGAACATTTTACTATTGCTTAATCACACATGCCATAAAGGATACCTCAACAGCTTTAGTCCATATATGTCTCTTTTTTTCCTTAAAGCTGAAATTCAATCAAATGGCTTTTTAGTAAGGCTGGAATTAGAACCTTCCCTTACAACAAAACTGCTGATTGGCAGGATTGCAAAAACTATGTAAAGAAACCTTAGAAATACATCCTCTGATATTTCATTTAACAGATTCCAGAATTCACCTTTTGATCAGAAAAACATTACCAACCAAGTGCTACTACTGAATTTCTATCAAATATTGAAACATGTGCATTAAGCCAGAATCCTTTACACATGGCAGCAAATTCCTCTGGGTACAATTACAGCTACTATTATCCTATATGCATAGGATTATAGTATTAGTATGGCTATTTGAAATACTTATGCAAAATAGCTAAAAATACGGCTACAAACAATATCTGAATAAGTAACACGTCTAGATAGAAAACTCTTGTGAACACCTAAAATCTTCCAAGCCTGGTACTGTTCATTCATAACCTGGAAGCACATTAACTTCAAAAGTCAGTTTTCTAAATTTACTTACATTGTAAATTGTACAATCTGTGAAGCTGGGGGAAAAGAAGAAGCAGGGCTTCCTGGGTTATTTACTTGCATAGCAAAATAAATTACCTAACCTAAACAACCTTAATAGATCAAAGAATCCAGATTCTGTTTTATTTCACAAATGCAGAATATTCACAACCCTGTCTACTAAAGTTTAAGCAAAAACAAAAAAAGGCACATTTTCAAACCTCTCTGAATATAATAACTGCGAGATTAGTTTATCAAATAACATTTATTTAATTCAAGTTCTTAAAAATACTTTTTCTGTTGTTGCATAAAACATCCTAATGTAAAAAATATCCAATGGCTTAGAAAAGGAAAAAAGGCAGGGAAAGCAAAGCATGAAGAGCAGTCCCCAAAACTTTAGGACTCTATTTACAAAGCCTTGTTGGACAGAGAGTAAAAAGGGAAGTACAGTCAGTGGGTGATGCGGAGCCCCTATAGCCAGGACTGGCCCATCGCGCTTGTTCTTCTTGCTAGGGCAATGGGAAGAGATGAAGGCCTGGGAACTCCCAAGGGGATAAGTGAAGGTGCTAGCCCAAGAAGGCTAGGTCTGTAACCACCTGGAGAAATCAGCTGCAGGGTACATGGAATGTCACAGGAATAGCCGACTCTTTGGCTTTTTTTGAGTGCTGCGCTTGGAAGGGGAGAACTACAGGTGCGTCACACGTGCTCCTCAAGTCACAGATCATCCAAGGGGTACCCCAAGAAATACTGAACAGTCCTTTGGAGACACAGAGGAATTCAGTCGTCATCTTCCTCCCCTTCGTCATCAGTTTCTCTTTTTCGTTTTTCACCTTTCCTATTCTCTTCTTCATCTGCAGAACAAGGGAGAAATTTTTCCATAATGACTATTCCAAGAACATACAGTACATTCAGTTGAATTATCTAATAAGCCTATTACAGGCTCCATAAAGGAAGAAGTTTTAGAAACCTCCCCAAATTATTTACTATTGACCATGCTGACCAGATGTAGTAACCATTTTAATTAAAAATACCTGAAAAATACCTCATCTCTACGTATAGAAAAGCAGCTAATGGTACACATTGTTTTATACAGTCGCGCCAGGAATGACTGCTTCTGGAATCCAGCAGGGATGGTCACAATGGCAATCAGGTGACCCAGTTCACTACAACATTGTCATCGTAAGCTGGGCAGTTCGCAGTTATGACGTTGCAGCAGGCATTGAGATGTTGCAACAGGCAGAATTTTGGGGATTGAGTATAGGTCTATTTTTTTTTCAAAACCTCCATAATGATCCCCAAACAAATCGAAATAGGGTGCATTCTAGTACTGAATGGCCAACAAATCATTATTATCATCTTCCAAACTTGCACTGTTATTTCACTGGTACTTTTACCAACACTTTTATTTAACGTTCCTGAAAGTTTCTAAAATAAAAAGACTGGCATCAAAATTTACACATACCTTCTTCCTTTTCATCATCGTCATCATCATCATCATCTTCCTCATCTTCTTCACTGTCATGGACAACCTTTTCCTCCTAAAAACAATAATAGGTTTGCCTTAGAAAGTACAGCATTTTTCAGCGTATAAGACGCTCCAAAGTATAAGACGCACCTAGCTTTTGGGGAGGAAAATAAGAAAAAAAATAAATCTGCCTCTGCCTCCCAGCAATTTGCTTCTTTACAGCAAACAGCCTGTTTCAGCTTCAGCACAGCCTGACAAGCAGCTGATTGTTGGTTGGATCGGCCTCCCGATCAGCTGTTTCCAGGCTGCAGGGATTGCCATAGCTGCTTCCGCGTGCCCCATTTTTGGCCTCCGCGTGCCCCATTTTCAGCCTCTGTGCGCCCCATTTTTGGCCCGTTCCAGGTGGCAGGGTGCTGGCTTGCTCTCTCTATAAAAGCCCTATAAAGCTCTACATGGGGTAGGCCTGGTTGCTTGGAAGCACCTGAATCCCACAGCATCTGCCTGGTGGATTTGATCCTGCAGGTCAGCATGCTCCAGGTTCCACTGATCCACCTATCAGGACCTCAGAAGAGCACCTTCCATAGCAGTGCTTGTTCTCTATAACAAGATCCCCCTCAAAATACAGATGATCCCCACTCTACTGTTGTTTTAGAAGAACTGAGAAGATGTGGCTTTTCATCCAGGCACTTGGTAAGGGAGATACTTGCCATCTAACTTTTATGTTTCACTGATTTTGTTGTAATTTGTTTGACTGTTGTAAGCGGCTCAGAATCATTTGGGGCGTGATGGTATGCTTGTAACAGTACTAGAAGTAATAAAAAGAATAGCTACTCTTCTTGTAATTTGATAAATAAGCATAAAATTTTACTGCGGAGTAAAGAGAAAACAATATTTTAAACCAACCTCTCCACTATTTTCATCTTCTTCATCTTGTCCCCCTTCATAACCAAAGAAACCATAAAATGAATCCTCGTCTTCGTCCTCATCCTCATATATGTCGTCGTCATCGTCATCATCATCTTCTGAGAAAGATAGAAGAGTTTATATATATCAAATAGGGAATCTATCATAAAATCACAATGATATTAATTTCAAAGGATTTCCTTTTAGATATTATTCTACAAACAACTGCCAAAAAGAGCACATATTGATATCGACTAATGTTTCATAAATTATATCCAGACTTGCAATTTATAAGTTAAGCAGAATGAAAGACAGTATGAGTTTAAATTGTCAGTCTAAGAGAGGTTGGGTAATAATTTGCAATCTGTTACAACATTGTACTATATTACTACAGATTCCTTCATATATTATGATCTGGATCCCCAATGTTATCCCCTTTGAGTGTCCATGTATCCCTACAAATTTCACTAGGCATCCACCAGGCTCCATGCCCCCAATGGTAACTCTGCCCATCTATTCAGAAAACAGCAAATTGAGTTACAACCATACAATCAGGCAAAGGCGATAAAAGGGAACATCACATTCCAGTTTTTCTTCTGTAAAAGTGATGTGTTTTGTGATCTATCACAGGGATCCCCAACCTTTTCGACGCCGTGGCCCGGTTCCGGCGTCAGCTGGGCGCCGCCATCTTTTTTGACGAAAAATCACTTCCGGTGACGTCACGGAAGTGATTTTTCATCAAAAATGGCGCGCAGCGCTCGTGAGCTTTTCGGGTAGAAATGGCTTTCTACCGGAAAAGCTCACGAGCGCTGGCGCCGCCATCTTTTTGACGAAAAATTGCTTTTTTACCAAAAAGATGGCGGCGCCAGCAACCAGCGGCCCGGTAAGGCTTGTTCCGCGCCCGGTACCAGTCCGCGGACTGGCGGTTGGGGACCCCTGATCTATCATATAAACCATAATAGTTATTCTATGCTTTAAAACTGATCTTTCTCAGCTCACATAAGTATTTTTGATTCAAATACAGTGGATAAAAAAAAAAATCTACAGACAAATGCCAGGTTTTTTTGAAACGTAAAAATATCATAACAAGATAAATCACTTCCAATTTTTTCCACTTTTAGTGTAGCGTAGCATAACATAATTCAATTGAAAAACAAACTGAAATCTTTCAGGGGAAAAATAACTAAATATATTAATAACATGGTTTTATATGCAGGGATGTATGTGGCTGTGTTTACAATTAACCAATCACATTCAAACATGGTAAATACACAGTATACACCTGCAGTACACACATCAATTAAAGTGACTCTGATCAAGCCCATATAAAGTTCAGCTGTTGTACCAAGATTTTTCTGACATTTACTCAGTTGCCTCTGACAGCAATAACCACAGTCTTGCAAAAGAGCTTCCAAAGCATCAAAGGGATCTCATTGTTGGAAAGTACCACTCAGGAAAAAGGTACAAAAAATCTCCAAGCATTTGATGTATCATGGAACATAATGAAGACAGTCATCAACAAGTTCAGAAAATATGGCACAGCAGTAACATTAGCTAGAACTGGATGTCCCTCCAAAATGATGAAAAAACAAGAAGAAAACTGATCCTAGAGGCTGCATCAACATTAAAGGATCTGCAGAAATTTTTGGAAAGTACTGATTGTTTACTACATGTGCCGACAATATCATCTATTTTTATATGTTTGGTCTGTGGGGTGGGGTGGCAAGACCAAAGCTTTTTCTTAAAAAGAAAAACTTCCAATCCTAGCTATATTTTACAAAAGCCTACACCAAGTCTGACAAAAGCATATGGGAAAATGTGTTATGATCTGATAAGATCAAGGTTGAACTTTTTGGCCATAATTCCAAAAAGTATGTTTGGCACAAAAACAATACTGTGTGTCACCAAAAATATACTACATCAACAGTGAGGCATAGTGATGGTGGCATTATGCTTTGGGCTGCTTTTCTTCTGCTGGAACTGGGGCTTTAGTCAAGATGGAGGGAATTATGAACAGTTCCAAATATCAGACAAATTTGGCAGAAAATCTTTTAGGTCTTTGCTGAAGATGAAGAGGAATTTCACCTTTCAACACAACAACTCAAAGCATAAGTCTAAATCAACAAAAGAATGGATTCACTAGAAGATAAACGTTTTGGAATAGCCCATCTAGAACCCAGACCTGGAATCCAATTGAAAGTCTGTGGAGAGATTTGACAAGTCTGACAAGAGTCCCTCATTATCTGACAAATTTGGAGCGCTTTTGCAAGGAAGAGTAGGCAAAGGTTCCCAAGGCAAGATGTGCCATGCTGATAGGCTCTTTTCCCAAAAGACTGAATGCTGTCATAAAATCAAAAGGTGCTTTAACAAAGTATCATTTTAAGGGTGTAAAGTTATACAACCACATTATTGTACATTTTTACTGTTGTTTCCCCCCTTAAAAGATTTCACTTTGTTTTTTAATTGAATTGTACAGCTTATGTGTTATATTAAAGGTGGAAAAAATCCAAAGTGCTATATCTTGGTCTGATTTTTTTACATTTCAAAAATATGGTATTTTAACAGAGTTTTGTAGACTTTTTATAGCCACCATATGGCAGAAAACATTTCAAATTTGGTAAATTAGTTTAATGCAGTGCTCCAAATGACTCAAATATCATATTTACATTAGGCAGACCTTGGCCATAGCCAAAAATTAACCTTTTACAATCCACAATTAATATGATTAAGCTCACCCTCCTCATCGTCCTCATCAAAACCATCTACTTCAGCATCTGAGTCAGAAGCCTCTTTATCTTCCTGATCAAATCCATCCAGATATGTGAGTTGTGGAAGAAGTGTGAAGACACACTCTCGGTAGTCATTTAGATTTGTTACTTCACAGTTGAACAGGTCAAGGCTCTTCAGAGAGTCCAACTTTTTCTGAATTAAAAATATGTTTTTGTTAGTTTTAAGCTAACATTAGCATTAATATATTGACATCATACACAAACCTGGCAAGGTATGCTCATAATTTCAGTTTGGATCAGGAGGGGAATGAGATAAACAAAGCCATGTACTGAGCTAATACAGCATATTCTTTCATGACATTCCAAATTAAATATGATTTCACAATGTAATTAACCTAACATCCCTGAAAAACAAGCCTTGAATTTTGAACTTACCATATACATTTCTCACTTAGTCAATATCATAACAGGAATATTATATAATATAATAATATTACATTTATTATTAAAACATTTTTAAAGAAATCCCCCTTAATCAGTGTGAATTAATCTAAAGCTATTTCAGTTCATTGAAAGATCCCTTTCTGTTTTTTGTGTGAAAAGAAAAACAAGATCTAGTGATGCCATCTCCTTGACATTCTACTTTTTTTTAAATGAAGAGTCCCTTCTTCCCTGTCCATGAGACACTTCTTTCTATCTCACACTGAACTCTTATATTCTAGGTTGGATAATAGCAAAAGCAGACTGTGTACAAATATGACTTCCTCCTATTTTAATACATAGTTCCATATTAGTTAATATTTTAGGATGATTTGTAACAACAAGTTATTGTTGTCTGGCATTACAACTGACCTAAGCAGCTTTAATATTCTGATTTTTTGTGAGGTAGAAAAACAATTTAAGAATTATAATCTACCAGGAAAAAAAAGTGTCATCTAATCAGAAAGAAACCACATGTATTGACATGAAAACATAATAATCTTGAATAGAAATACAGTATCAATGCTAATTTAGATTATACCAACAGTCGACAAAGAAATTAAACTGTCCTGCACAAAAATGCTCTCTTTAAGATGAACTAGCATCTTCTTATGCCTACTGGAAAGCATATACCTTTCCAAGATATTAGCTACTGAAATGGGGTTAGGCTCAAATGCTGAAAGTTATGTACAAAATGTAACACATGTGATTTGGACACATTCAGTGTGAGTTCAACATCTACCACTGGTATTAGTATTGTTAACTCCACTTAGACATATGATAACCTTTTCATGACATACCAATGGTTCCAAAGTATCAATATCCTTCAGTTTATTTCCACTGAGATTTAAATGTGTGAGGTTAGGAAGTTTTTCTGCTAATACATCAAGGCCTCCAGAAATTCTGTTCTCACTGAGTTCAAGCTGCAATGAGAAAAGAGATACACAGGGGAAATGGCACATTAGCAATAATGCAATTAGAATTCAAGAAGTCTAAAGATGCAGTATAAGTAACATTGATGGCCCAGGCAGTCTTCATTATCAAGTACTAACAAAAAGCAGACGAATAAAGAGATGTTTAAATAGTTCGGTTACTTAGCTAGAATGCAGTTCTGCCAGGAATTACATCTTGTTAATTTACATTATAAGAAATACAATCATACAGTGTTGCCAAACAAGATCCAGTCTATCACCCAAATCAAGATATACAGGCCCGCATGGTCGTTTTTCTAGATGGATTTCTTCAGTGGAATCCCAAGAACTGCAACTTGGTGAAAATTGTCTTTTGGATATTTATTGTTTCCTTACAGAATTGCAGCAACCTGAATATTGCTTGGAAACAAGTCTATGTTTTAAAATACAATGTTTCCCCCGAAATAAGACCTGGTCTTATTTTCTTTTGAGCCCCCAAATAAGCACCAGGTCTTATTTTCAGGGGGCATCTTAATTACTTACCTTAGGACCACTGCAGCCAGGCCACCCATGCTCTGACACCTGTCGTGCCAGTGCCCAACTTCTTCTGCAGCCACTTGTGGCCAGACACAGTGTGGCACTGGCACAATGCACCATGTGGCATCCAGCTGTGAGCAGTCACAGAAATCAAGCAATGGTGCAACAGGTGTCGGGGTATGGGAGGCCTGGCTTTAGCGGTCCTAAGGTAAGAGGGTATGGGACGTATGGAACAGCTCCTCTCCCACCTCAGCTTGATTTTTATGTATGTGCCTCACCTCGTACAGCCAGTGGGCAGGGCTTAACTAGGGCTTATTTTTGGGATAGGGCTTATATTAAGTGCAGATGTGAAAATCAAGCTAGGGCTTATTTTTAGGGTAGGTCATATTTTTGGGGAAACACGTTAATTAGGGCAGTGATCCCCAACCTTTTTTACGCCGCGGCCCGGTACCGGCATCAGCTGGGCGCCGCCATCTTTTTTTTGATGAAAATGTGCTTCCGGTGAGCTTTCTACCCGGAAAAGCTCACCGGAAGCACTTTTTCATCAAAAAAAGATGGCGGCGCCCAGCAAGCCAGCGGCCCGGTAGGACTTGTTCCGCGGACCGGTACCGGTCCGTGGACCGGTGGTTGGGGACCCCTGAATTAGGGTAAGTCTAAGTCAATATCTTTTAAAGATTTTTAAGGTTTCAAATTTGCAGTGTCATGTCTTATCAGCAATTGCACTAAGACAGATCTAACATCCTTGTTTTCTATTAGGTAATAGAATTGTAGCACTTTAACTGCTTCTTCTCCTGCAGCATTAAATAACTGAATTACTATTTCACCTGAACCTTGTCAGTTCCTGTTTAGAGCTGAATAATCACATTGGTGATGTTTATATTACCTGCCTTTTCTCAAGGAATTCAGGATTGCTTATATGGGCTCCCTGTACTTTATCCCGACAACAAACTATGAGTAAGTTGGGCTGAGAGTGACAATTCTCATATCTCATTTTCTAAAGCAATTACTGAACATATTCTTTCTCTACAAATGTTTGTCAGTCTATAATTCTGTTTGTCAAGAATTTCAGTATGATTTTTCTATCTTCCTTTAAGTTCAATTGCTTTCCCAAACAAACAAAATTGTTCCTTTGATCAAAAAGCAACATAAAATATCATAAAATGAAAGAGATACAAAAGAATTACAACAATATATGAAATATTAACATAATTATATTTTTAGATCAAACCTAAATTTTATGAGTAAAATCAAGTCATAGGGATATGAAAGGCAATGAAAGTGAAAAAATACACTCCATAAAATAATGCAAAGCAATTGTTAAACATGCGTAACCCAAGTAGAAATTCAGTATCAGCTGAACTTTGCTCTAAAGAAACAATTATTACAACCAAAGACCAGGCAGATAAAATGCACTATTTCAGTAATATACAGTATAAAATGAATCTCTAAAGGATGCATCAACACAATGTAGCTTTTGGTTGCTATACACATAGATATCTTGTTATTCTTGTTCAGTCTTCCTATTTTAACTGTGCTTTTTTTCTGTAGTCTTGGCTGAACTTCTTACAATACAAATATTTCTTTCTCTTTGATTTCTTCCATATCTTGATACTCTTTACTGAGATATATTTCTTTACCATTCCTTGAAGTTGGTGTTTGGTTTCTGTATGTCCTTCAGGCTTTAATCCATGTTTTTTCTTATTCTGAAAGCCATTTTAATCTTTTTCCTTTTACATTTTTGTAACATTTTTGCTTCTCATTCTCATTTATCTCTTTCTACTCTTCCAAGTAGAAATATGCCAAATTTGTTGATACAATTTTCACTACAATTTTATGTTCCTAGATATTATGAGTTTTGTGCACATTACTCTTTGGATTTTCTTTTGCTTGAGTGTACTAAATCAGATCCTTATATATTGCATGTCCTCTAGCTGAATGACACACCTATTTCATTTTAATATTAACCTCTATAATTCATAGTTTGAATCACACAGCCTCCAGGCATTTGGGCAGAACCTTGACAGCCTAACTTGGGTGACCTGGCCATCTGGAGTGCATTTTTCCATCTTCTGGTTTCTATTATGCAAGCAAGTTGACTTCCATGTTTGTATATCCAGGAGTTAGAGCATAGTTTTATTATTTGACATTGGATATTGCCAATAAACATTTTTTTTCACAGAATTATATTAACCTCCTTAGAATAGAATAAGCGATGGAAAGGGCCTTTGGAGGTCTTCTAGCCCAACCCCCTGCTTAGGCAGGAAACCCTATACCATTTCAGACAAATGGCTGTCCAATCTCGTCTTAAAAACTTCCAGTGTTGGAGCATTTACATCATTTACCGTATTTGCCACAAGATAAGACGACTGGGCATGTATAAGACGACACTCCCCCAACATTTCCACTCAAAATATAGAGTTTGTTATATACTCGCCGTATAAGACTACCCCTCTTCCACACACCTTCCACTTTTGCACTTTTTTTTTTTTTTTTTTTTTTGACGACTTTTCTGCTTTGGACAATTTTGAAATGAGCTAATCCAATTTTGAACCAAGAATATGCAAATAGCTATGGAGTTTAGAAATGAGTTTTAAAATATTTTTCATTGCTTACCATTAAGCGCAAAATATGTTGTAAATAAAATGAGAACACAGGAAACATCTTCTTCAATACAGCTGACTGATCTCTCTCTCTCTCTCTCTCTCTCTCACACACACACACCAAAAACCCGGACACTGAAAAGGCTGCCAAGGAACAGTATATTCAATGCCTTCTCTTTAATCAAGAAACAAGGAATTCTTTAGAATCTTTTTTTTTTCCCCAGCGGCCCTCTTTAAAAAAAAAAACAGAAATATGGAGGTAACACTTTCATTCAAAAAGTCTTCCAGTATCTGAGTCGCCAGACATATTGAAGTGAGGCAGGAGAGTAAGTGAAATTTGAAATGATCCAGCTCCCCCGGGCCCGCAAAGAACGAGGGAGGCAAAGAAGAACGAAAGGATCTCTGGTCACACCCTTTTCCGCAAAGGACAACCCCCCCACCACCCCCACACCACCCCCCCGCACAAGTTCGGGCCCTGACAACCTGGAACCCGCCCCCGGTTGCTTTGACAGCAGGCACAGGCGCCGCCCTTCCCGCCCCCCCTGGCCAACCGAAACCCCGCCGCCCTGACCTGCAAAAGAAAAAAGAAAAAGAAAAGACGCCGCGGAGGTCTACCTCCCCCCCACACCGCTAAGGAAGGAAGAGGGAAGGGGAGACACCCGCCACCACACACCACACACACCCCCCCTCCCCGCCTCCCCCGAACGCCAATCGCTCCCGGGTAAGGCAGGGCAAAAGCTACGCAAAACGGTACGCCTTCTGGAGGTAAGGTGTTCCACTGATAAATTGTTCTAATTGTCAGGAAATTTCTTCTTAGTTCTAGGTTGTGTCATCATTTGTTTTAAAAGTTTCAGACATGTCAAAAAAGGTTTCTGGCAATATAATGCAGAGGTTGTTTGCCACTGACTTCTAATATTTTATTTTGTAGTTTGTTGCCCGAGGTAGGGTCTCTCTCTCTCTCTCTCTCTCTCTCTCTCTCTCCCCCGACTCCAAATCTAAAGCGAGCAAAATTTAGAATATGGAAAAGCCTAGTGGTTCCTAGAATTGCATTTAGGCTCTTCTTTTACCAAGGGAACATCCCTGAGGGAGCATATAATGGAGAAATCCATCTAACAACTTCAACACTCCTCTCTAACATGGAATATTTCAGAGGTGGGTAGTTGCTTCCAGTTTTCATAAATTACTACATTAAGGGATGCAGAAAAATATTCTGCAGAACTTACTGGGGAACAGAATTCCGACAACAACCAAAGACTTTATAGTACATCTTAAGAGGTAATAAGTACTGGGGGGGGCGGGGGCAGAAACCTTTGAAATGACCAAATAAAATAAGAGACATGGAGAGAACATCCCCCATTCCTATTATACAAAACAAGGTTGATAGTTGTAAGTCTTATCCAAATTGCTAAGCAAGGAGTTACATTATAAAAGTTAGGGAAAGATCTGAGTGATATACTTGAGCATTATTCAGTAAAAAAAAAGTCCCTCCTGCCTGGCAATGAAAAGTACAGTGAGGAAAGAGACAAAAGCACTGGCAATCAGGGTTACCAGGCATCAAGATGCAATCAGAGGACTCATGCACTGATATAATTACCATAGCAATGGAGTGTGGGGTAAAGAAACCATATACAAAACTAATTGCTTCAAACTGAAAATATATTCTCTAATGATACCAGGTCGTGTCCATTTTCTTGTAGAAAACACTATATTTTATAGCAACAAACAAGTCCCCTGAGAGTGTTTCCCACTGAAGCAACCATTCAGAGGTATAATGTTGGAAAATTAGGCATCCATCTGGGTGCTGAGTGACTCCATTAAATAGATAATACAAAATAACATGTTAAATGTTAAGTAACAAAATGTTCTAACTAAACTAAACCAACTAGCGGTACCTCAACACATTTGTAAGTGGATCATAAGCTTCCTAACAGACAGGAAGTAGCAGGTGAAGCTAGGCGGAATCACATCCGATACCTGTACAATCAACACAGGAGCCTCCCAAGGCTGTGTGCTTTCTCCACTTCTCTTCTCCCTATATACCAATGACTGCATTTCAAACAATCCATCTGTTAAAATACTGAGATCCGAGATCCGTCTGTTAAAATACTGAAGTTTGCTGATGACACAACAGTGACTGGTCTCATTTGAGACAACGACGAATCTACATACAGACAGGAGGTTATACAACTTGCCTCGTGGTGTAACCGGAACAATCTGGAACTGAACACACTCAGAACCGTAGAAATAGTGATAGTCTTTAGGAGAAATCCTCCCATACTACCACCTCTTACAATACTAGACAGCACAGTATCAACAGTAGAGACCTTCAAATTTCTTGGTTCTATCATATCACAAGACCTAAAATGAGCACCTAACATCAAAAATGTCATCAAAAAAGCACAAATTTTCTTTCTGCACCAACTCAGAAAGGTTAAACTGCCCAAGGAGCTGCTGATACAGTTCTACAGAGGAATTATTGAGTCTTGTCATCTGCACCTCTATAATTGTCTGGTTTGGTTCTGCAACCCAGCAGGACAGACACAGACTTCAGAGAGTAATTAGGACTGCAGAGAAAACAATTCCAACCCACCTGCCTTCCATTGAGGACCTGTATACTGCATGAGTCAAAAAGAGGGCTATGAAAATATCTACAGATCCTTCATATCCTGGACATAAACTGTTTCAACTCCTACCCTCAAAACGACACTATAAAGCACTGCACACCAGAACAACTAGACACAAGGACAGTTTTTTCCTGAATGCCATCACTCTGCTAAACAAATAATTCCCTCAACACTGTCCAACTATTTACTAAGTCTGCATTACTATTACTATTAACCTTCTCATCACTCCTTATCACCCATCCCCTCCCACTTGTGACTGTATGACTAACTTTGTCGCTTGTATCCTCACGATTTATATTGACTGTTTCCTAGTATGATTTGATTGCTTATTGTACCCTAAGTGTTGTATCTTATGATAGACTCTTGATGAATGTATCTGTTCTTTTATGTACACTGAGAGCCTGTGCACCAAGACAAATTCCTTGTGTGTCCAATCACACTTGGCCAATAAAAGAATTCTATGTTATGTTGCACAATGCAGCCAATAGTCAACATGGGGTGAATGTGTATCCCAAACAGATGCAGACATACAACCATAATCATACATTGTAGCATATTATATGGAAACATCTAGCTCCAGGATCCATTCAGGAAAACAATTCCTCTCCCATCACAACAAAATAAGCTAATCTGAAATATGACTATCCTGAATTTATTGAGCTAAATATTATTTGATGAGTTGCAAAGATCTATTAGCTTCACTTCATTGTCAGTTTTGAGGATGACAAAATAATCAATTCCAATTCACATGGTACTTGATCATACTTTTGCTTTGAGCAAAACTTCATACACCAATGCAGAACTGGAAAGGATAAACAATAAATACTGCAAGGCTTGAATTCTATGGTATGCTCCATAGCTATCAAAGTTGAGACTAAGACTCTGTAGTGTAGGATTTCTATCTTTGGAGAGCAGCTGCCAGTGGGAACTGAAGCAGTGATCCTAGAGATTATATGCTAAAAATCAAAGATGATACTTAGGAGTATTTCTGAAAAGTTTTTTGTAAAAATAAAAGGGGAGACAGCAGTTTTGAGAAAAGTTGTTCCCTGATGTTGCCCACTAGCTTATAGCAACTGCAATGCTAGAGAAGGGCAGCTTAATTCCAACTATGGGTCTTATTTGCAGCAGAGACACTGCTATTGACTAGCATGATTGCCACGCTCATGCAATGTTTTGGATTTTGACTTTCTCCATAGCATTAGCTATACTCTAGAAGAAAAATACTTCTGTGGTGAGTAGGAGATTTTCCATTATGTTCTGAATCTCAAGGGACACCAATGGTCCTGATCAGATGTAGCAGTGGAGAGCAATAACTCCTTTTAATGTGGTCAGCCACTTAGGCAGCTGTGTTATATTCAGCGCTGTTCATCTGCTGCTTGGAGATTTGGGAGCCCTCTGCTAAGAAAACGGAAGCAAGGTCTCATTTATCATCTAGCATATACAATAGAAAATAGGTCATCTTTTCACAAAGAAAAATCTGATATTAGCCGTTATAAGCTTGGAAATTGCCATTCTAAACAATAACTTTGTTGCCAATTAAAAAAAATATGCAAAGTATTCAATTTGTGTTCTCCTTTATCGGTAAGGGCCATAAGACACTTTGCATCAGATTTTTTAGGTGCAACCTCAACTACCAATGATTTGAAGGCCAAATGCCAGAAAAAAGCTATTACCTCTTTTAATGCAACAGCTTTTTGTTCGGAGGAATATAGGCTGATGTTTGCCGTGGTTTTTTACTGATTTCAACAAAGCCAGAATATTATCAATATTTCTGGCATATAAACATCTGAAGACAATAGAATACAAGCTATCTACTCAGGTGGGATCTACTTTAACTATGGATCAAGAGCCACACGCAACCTGATCAACTGTTCAGGATGTGTTTGACTTTCTTCAGAGATCCCACTGACTGATCTCTAACCATGGGATCCAGATAAGAGGGTGGATCTTTCTGATTCCTTCAAATCAGAAGAGTAAACCTGTTGATCAGATGGCAAGTCATCAAAAGTCACTACTTTAGCACTCAGAAGAAATAAGTCTTGTGTAATTACGGTTGCAGTCTCTTTCAGTACAGATTTGTTATCTTGCTTGGTAGGGTGAAGACCATGCCTTGGCAATGGGAGGCTGCCAGAGGTGGTATTCAGCAGGTTCTGACCAATTCTGGAGAACCTGTAGTGGAATTTTTGAGTAGTTCAGAGAACTGGCAAACACCACCTCTGACTGGAGATTTTACAATATCTTTACCCAGCCACGCCCACCAAGCCACACCCACAGAACCGGTAGTAAAAAAATTTGAATCCCACCACTGGAGGCTACCCCAGATGTTGGCTCTGAAGACTTTGAGATTATGTATGAGGTTCTTCTCTGTTGGATCAAGTGGCCTAGAGCAGTGGTCCCCAACCTTTTTTATGCCGCGGCCCGGTACCGGCATCAGCTGGGCGCTGCCATCTTGTTTTGATGAAAAAGTGCTTCCGGTGAGGTCACCGGAAGCACTTTTTCATCAAAACAAGATGGCAGCACCCAGCGCTTCCAGTGAGCTTTTCTGGAAGCGCTGGGCGCCGCCATCTTGTTTTGATGAAAAAGTGCTTCCGGTGAGCTTTCTACCCGGAAAAGCTCACCGGAAGCACTTTTTCATCAAAACAAGATGGCGGTGCCCAGCAAACCAGCGGCCCCGGTAGGATTTGTTCCACGGACCGGTGGTTGGGGACCCCTGGCCTAGAGTATACGCAGGTATGAATGTGGCATCCATTTGCAAATCTTTGATTCAAACATAAATTTTCCAGGATTAAGGGACACACGCGAAAAATTCTTGGGAAAAATTGCAACTTCTTTAAGGAGCTACAGACAGATACTAAGTATGCACTTAAGTACACTCTGAAGCACCTTTTAATTTTTAATTCTGAATTACTACTCTTATTTGGGAAATATAGGGCACAGAGTACCTTGTATTCTAAGATATATTGATTAAGCATGTTCATGTACTTCTTCCATACTCTTAGCTGCTAATTATATTATATGCCTAATAGATTTAACAACAGCTATAATCACAGGTGATTTCATCTGTTCATTTATAAACACTGTATCTTTTAGGAAATGTCATCAAGTTTGCCAGCTCATATTTTTATTAATTGAAAGCATTTAATGCTTGGCTCCTCCCCCATTACCATTTTCATTTCTAAATGGCAAGACACAGAGACTATAAGGTACTTGCAATGTTTCATTCTCCAAATCTACAACAGGGTACAGATCTTGTTGCTAGTAACAGGTGTAAGAGTAACCATTACTGATATGGACAAAATGGTGTTTTAGAGCAGGGGTCTCCAACCTTGGCAACTTTAAGCCTGGCGGACTTCAACTCCCAGAATTCCCCAGCCAGCTTTGCTTTAGAGAATGAATATATTATCTTTCTGCTGTGAGTTGTAGTTCTGTTCTGCGTCCAGTCACCTGCTCTAAAGCATCTTCTTTGCCGTTGAATATAAAGTGATTTTTTTAGCCTTAAAAACCTTTTTTTTTTTTTTTAATCTCCATTCCTAGCAACCCATCTCCCAAACACACAAATAAATGCATAGCTTAATAGCTGCTTTCCCAGAATGGCTCCTTTTACACATGTTCATTATTCCAGCATTTTTATTATCACTTTCTCCTCAAACTTAATTGTACTGTGTTCCAGAGAATTTCAAAGCTTTGAAGATCAATCAACTTTTTACAATTGGAACCAGGATCCAAAAAAGATAAATAAGATAAAATATAGTGGCTGGAACTATTTTTTAAGCTTTTATGTTGCTTCAACTGTAGCAAGTTCTATGTACCATAAACTCCAATTCAACAAAAAGGTTAAAAAAATCCAGTAACACAATATAACAGAAACCTATTCCAAGTCTTTCTGTGCTAAGGAATAATCATATTAACTATATGATTATTCACACTACAAGGATTCAAATCATTCATACTACAAGGAGGATTCAAACTTTAAAGTCTTCCTGGGAAAGCCAAGTTTTAATATAATTAGCACTGATCTAATTCTGCAGGGAAGATCGTTCCACAGAAAAGCAGTAAGAGAAAAGGGCCACCTTCATGATGGTTGATACTGTAGTAACTCTCATTTAGACTGTAAACCCAAAGGGAACCCTACCATCCAGATCTTACTAGACAATCAGGTAGTGCTGGGAGCTCTTAGTCCCAAAAGGTTTAGTATAAGAATTATTATAAAATAATAATTAGGAATACAAGGGAGATTTTTTTCCCTTTCCAAACTGAGTTGCATGTTATTAAGTTGGAGTCAACTCTTAATGACCATATACAGACCTTTTTCATGATATTCTGCCCTTCAATAAAATAACAGACAAGATCATTACCTTTTTCAATTTGGGGAGTTTAGGGAGATTTGAGACAGAGAACAGTCCAACATTTATTAGGCTGAGAAGCTCCAAGTTCACAAACTCTTCTGTGAGTCCCTCAATTTCACCACCAGTTGATCTGCAGTTATCAAGAACAAGCTCTTTAACCTGAAACACATACACACAATGAAGTTATTGTTTCTTTTGTTGTATTTTTATAACTATCAATATCAGGAATTCTATGGATGATTCATAATTAAAACATTATAAACAGTAAAATAATGGAATGCAAAGCAACATATAAAGCAATATAAAAGATGTGAACAAACCAAGAATACCACCAATGTTAATCAATAATAAAGAGGATGTCTTAGCTATAGAAGTCAGCTGAGTGACTTTGGACCAGTCACTTTCTCTCAGCCCAACATATGTCACAAGGTGATTGTTGTGAGGAAAGTATGAGAAGTGTGTTGGTTATGTCTGTTACATGTAAAAATAATAAAGGAGGATACAAATAATTTTTTAAAATTCCATAATGAAGCAACACACAAACTTCACCATAGCCAGGACACCATTACAAGTGGATTTTTTTTTTTTTTTGCAATCATCCAAGTTCACTAGATGAAGGCACCCTGAAGAGGTCCTTGGGTGAAGGTGTTGGAATTCTGGTAAATACAGGACATGCTCTTTCGGATATGCTGCACCAAAGCCTACATCTTTATGTATATTAATACCCATCACTTTCAATTAGACCTGAAAGGACAGTATAGATGGCAAAGTAACAGTATAATGTAATTGCATAAGTCAATTAGTAATCTACTGTATCTTGTTTTTAATTAAATGGAGTTTTTACAGTTTTCAAAGGCAGCTTCCAGTATAGCGTATTGTAATACTGTAATAATACAAATAGCAGGTTACTAGAGCATGAATAACTACTGCAAAGCTATTTGTGTCCAATTATGTCATAGTGGCTTTATCAGCCAAAGATGATAAAAAGTGTTGTTGAGCATCCATTGAGCCTCTAGTGAAAATGATGGGTCCAAAAGTTTCTCCTATTTCTTAGAGCAGAACTGGCAATCTACAACTCTTGAGCTTCCCTTTTTAGCTGTCTTGAGTACAACTGCTAAAAACTTGTCTTTGACATGAAAAATAGACAATAAGCCCTAAAATGACTTAAGTCAGGGCCCCCCCAATCCCTAGTCTGCAGCCTGAACCCGAGCCGCACAAGCAGTGGGCATGCGAAGCTCCATTTGTGCTTGTGGCGGGTGCGCATGTAAAGTCACCCCCCTCCCCTCCCCCCCCACCCCGCTGCTGCCAGTCCTCAGAGCTGGAGAGATTGGAGAGCACTGATTTAAACCAAACACATTAATAAAAAAAATATGCTCAATCATATCATACTAGTAAGTAATACTGTACTTTGCCACCTCTACTAACAGCCCATTTCCAATTCAAATTCAAGGTGTTGATATTAACATATAAAGAACTGAATGTTTAAAACAGTTTATTTGAAAGGGTGTCTCCTATTTTGTCTACCAGGAAAGAGGCTTAAAAATCTTCCACATGACCCAAAAAACTAAAAACGTAAACCAGTCCCACCAATTAGTATAATTACATTGACTACTGTAGCCCTTCTCCCAAACATTAAATATGATCCTTAGCCACCAAAGGTTTCCACCCCTTGCTTAATAGGAAAACAAAATAGGATGAAAATTGGACAACTATTCAGTGAGAACTTTGAATGTCCTAATTACAGAGCTATGGAGCTAGAGCAGCAGATAAATGAAACCAATGGTTACCTTTTAATTATCTAAAGCAGTTTCTTTCTTTGAGATCACATGAGATGTGCAACAAAGATAAGCAATAGACATTATAAGAATAATTTGCAACAGGCTCTATCATTCCATTTTGACTCATGTATAAAAAGATGGCTAAGGGCTTTCCTTCATTGGTTTGGCTAGCATGATGATGTGGAATCTGTGGGCATTTTAAATTTAACATCAGTATTATAATCAGACACTAACTTCTCTAAAAGTCTGCTTAAGCTATGTTACAATATGTTTGTTATATGAAACACATAGAACAATTTGTGTTGATGACTAAATATAACAATGAAGGCTTTGGCAGTTATGCTTATAAATTCATAGAATCAAAACATTACTTTTCATTCAATGGAAAAAGTCCTTGAAAGTTAACACTGATAGGTCTTTGCCTCTTATTAAAGGGAGTACACCTTAAAGACAGATCAGCAGGAAATATGGTAGAAGGAAAAAGTATGAGACAAGAATAGCAAGTCCTATGGGAAAAGAACCTAAAAGTACTGATATCAGAACACTTATAGTTCTGGTTATAGTTCTGGGAATATGGTTTGGGGATAAACATTATCCTGACAAAATAAGCTGAGACAAAGTCTTCAGGAAAAGACAGAAGAATCCAGCCTGTCAGTGATAAGGAAATCTTTATACCTGCACTACTGTTACTGTAAAAAAACAATCTGCTCTAACAAAAACCTTGTAAAAATAAGCCAAGATGTAGATTTGATTAGAATTATATAATTTACTTGTGAAAGTTAGAAATTTGATGAAGATAATGAAGGATGGAAATCTGGCTTTAGGCAGAATTTGGAGCTTTTCCAATCAGCATAGCTCTCCCGCTCTCTCACTTCAACAACTGTATCTGATTACTAAAATTACATTTATTTTTTAAAAATTCTGTCTCTGTGCTTGTTCATATTTTCACTTTCAACAAACATAATTTAAGTTTAAAAAATATATATTTGGGGGTTCTCTTAATGGAAATAAATCTCTGCTGGCCCTCTACTAATTTACCTCAGTGTATCTCCCCTGTAAAAATAATATTATTCGTCTTTAACTAGTTTGGGAATTTCGTACAGTACTAGCATACCTACCTAATTTGAATTAGATAAAAATCTACAAGCAAGTCATTTCAATTAGTCTAGCGGAGCATGAACATTAATTGACTCTATCTGCCTCAAATGCGTAAAGTTCTATTTGCATGAGCCTGTGACATCCCCCAGTACATTTTTGGGAAATGTACTGGGGCTGAGTTTATTGCATTTTGCAGCTGAGTTTATTGTTGGCTCTTATGTGTGTAACCACATACATGCACACACACAAACTGATGATAATTAATGTAGATTAAAAATGGAATAAAAAAATATGTCCAAAATTTATTTGCTATCTTTTACTCCTACCAGTATTTTAAAACATATTGTCTATATATAATAGAGGACTGCCTGCCTGTTATCATTATATTTCATATTTATTTTAGCATATAAGAACAGCCAATTCATGTTCCTTTTTCTAGTCAAGTAATTTTATGAAATTAAAACAAGACTGCCTGCATGTTCTGAGTAAACTTTTAAAGCATATCAGAGGCCAAATTCAGTGCTAAGGAAGCAATTCCCGGTAACACAACTATGCATTTTTCAAACTGTTAAATCAGCACAGATTATACAATAGACTCATAGTGTTTCCAAACAAGATATTTTCAAAGTTTGCAATATAATAATGCATTTTGAAGTAAATTGTTATAAAATTATCAGTGTAAGAAAAGGAATAGTTTGCCCTTTCACTAGACACCATATAAATATCTACTGATCTTTATGATCAACTTCTACAAAAAGTTTTTAAATACATGTGAGTCATATTGAATTGTAGATATTTTTTCCATATTTACAAATGATTGAGCAATGTTTGTATAAACATTAATAAAATATTATCTGTACCATTTAAAGAATATTGCACTACACTTTAAAACAATTTGGCAAATTCTCTAAATATAAATATTCTCATATTTAAAAAGCCACCTGCTTTTTTAAGGGCTGTAAAAGGAATATGGTAGTGGCTGAATTAACAAAACCCTTAGCAACATTTAGTTTAATAGATATATATTCCAGCTTAATTTTGTACAATATGGTACAGATAGTGTTCTCTCTTCCTATTACGTTTCAGCATTAAAGAAAGTCATAATGGTTAAGTTAACCACAGGCAAGTATATATTGTTAAAGAATACTATTCATCTCTTCAAAGTATCCATACGTGAAGCAAAAAAAATCAAGATCAAAGGTGACTGAATAATCTTATTTCATTCCAAGTTTAAAAGAGAATAATCCTTCTCTACAGGCTCTTTTGAGTAGACTTGAAACTACCTTGGGCTGACAGATGCATAAGAATGGAGTAACAGACAGGACAATTTTAAGATACTTGCCAGAAATGGCCTCCAACTTTAACTGAAGCCAAAACTCAGCAGATACAAACTGTATAGTACAATTATGTACCTGTTTTATTTTCTGGGATACCAAGCTGGTTTTTGTTAATATTTTTAGGCAGACAAATATTTTACTAGGATACCAGAGATGAGACACATCGACAACTTATAGTTTCTGCCTTAAAATAAACAAGTGAAATGTGTAGGGTTTTTTTCTCCTGGCATCAGAGTACACATGAAGACTGTTGAAAAATATAAAGGATTAAAAAAAGAAGCAACAGCATGGTTTAAAGTTCAGATATGTTAGGAAACCACAGGCAGATAAAAAAAACGGAAAAACTTTTGATTTATCTTTTAACTATGTATGGTAAGATATTTATATTCAATAGGAACCTTTATTTAAAAATAATCTTAATCAAACGACTTCAGAGCACGAACATACTTTTCTGGTCCAATCGTCCTGGTAAGATACCCATTAAAGACTTTAGTATCGCCCCCTTTACTGCTTATTAAAAAATTAGGCTGCAACACATTTTGTTATATTTCGCACCACAAAAGCCCTTCGAGGCCACCTTGAGCGTGTCGCCACTCGAAACGCATCACCACAAATCTTTCAAATTCTGCCACGGAGGCCATCAGAATTGGCCGAAAAGCACCTTCCCTTTACGACGGGTTAAAAAGGAGAGAAGTTTTTGGCGGGAACACGGTTTTGGTGGGGAGAGCGGAATAAAGAGGGCGCGCGCGGCCGGCTCTCTGCAGCTGCGGCCCGTTTAAAGGGGAGGACGCGAGGCAGGAGTGAAGGCCCGAGCGCGCGCACGGCCAGCGGCAAAACAGGCGCGGCGCCGGGAAAGAGCGCGCGCGCCCCTTCTTCCACGCGACGGTTGCCCGTTTAAGAGGGGGGGGGGAAACGCGCGCCACACACGAAGCGGTTGCTGCGCGCACGCGGGGCACCCTCTCGCTCCTCCGCAGCGGCAGCCCACGCTCGCGGGGACCGACGCAGCAGCAGCGGAAACATGGCGGCCACGGAGTCCTTTCTCGAGTCCGTCAGACGTTGGTTTTTGGACCCGCAGCCATACTTGCGGCGTTCCCTGGCAGCGCCCGCCCTCCACTGCTCTTTTAAGGCCACCACCACCACCCCGCCCTCCGCGCTTTAAATTTAAAAAACCAGCCCGCTTTCCTCGGGCCGGTGTGCGCGTGTACGGATGGCGAGAGAACAAGCTGTGTTGAAAAGGGAGGACGTCCCCGGCTGTTTCCCATTTTCCCGCCCAGGCTGGCTTACATCCGGAGGAGTCAGGTTTCGTAACTCCAAGTGGATCCGTTTCTTCATGTCCATGACGGCGGCGGGACGAACGGGACGGGCCCGAGTTCAGGCCCTGCGCTTACTGTGCCGAGTCAACTCGCAGGGAAGCGGCGGAGGGGGAGTTGCAGGCAGGAGGAGGAGGGCGGGAGCGCTGGGCGCCTCCTTCGCTGCGACTGCAGTTAAATTGGCAACGAGGCCCTTGGCTGGAGTGAGCCGAAGCAAAGTGCCGGAGTGACCGCCAGGAGGCGCAGCGGAGGCACAGAAGAGGCTGCCCGGAACTTCCTCGTCCAAACCCCACCCTTCTCTCCTTGCCGACGGTAGCCGTAGTCTCAGCCGCTGCGGTCTTTCGCCGGTGGCGCCGGATTTCTACAAGGAATGGCTGTTTAAACGCTTTTCCGATTAATTTTTCCCCTCCCCGCAGGAGATTTCCCATCCCGAGTTTCTTTTGACCAAGCACAACGGAAGAGTTAGGCTCTCAAAATGTCCGCAATACAAGCCCAGATGCAACAAATAACGCCGAATGTATTCAGGAGTGCTGGTTTCTTTCCTACCTGGACTATTAAGAATGGAGTTTACATCGGACGTTTCTCTGAATGTGCTGTGTTTATCTTCGACATACGAGCCCTATTCGTGGATGAAATGCAGGGCTGATTTTATACGTTGCACAAAGTTCTACTAATAGTCCCAATTATAGTTTGTTGGATTAAAAAATAACAATCCTAAACACATCAGAATGTAGCCTAAAAAATGGAAATCGGTTATTCTGAGTAGTTGGTACGAACACATTCTTCAAAACCTAGTCGAAGAACATTTCTATCATAAGTTTTGTATTGGCCATTGTTTTCTCTTGCAATCCTCATTTGTTTTCCCATAGCTTTGGTCTTTTCCCCCCCTCGCAAGTACAGAGATAATATTGATTATGAGTAGTAGATTCATTCAATTATTAAAGCAGGAGAAAAGGGAATGGGGAATGTTCCTATTAAGTTTACTGAAATTTGACAGCATAGCTTCCTACCATTGAGATAGGATCCAGCTGAAAATTATACCAGGCATCATAAATTTAAAATAAATCCCCCCTATTATATTCATATTTCATGTACTGCACAATTTGAAAATATTCCTGTTTTCTTCATTAAAAGACAAGCATTTGGCAGAACTTGTTTTAAATCTGACCAGGTAGCAACTTCATAATAGTAATTATTTATTATTCACCTGGTTGATTAATGAGCACAAGTAGTTTTTTTGTCATACTTGGTAGTCTTATTATGCCTCCTGGGTTTCTGGAATTTAGAGATAACTGATGGGTAACGAGAATGTTTATTTTTAATCTCTTACTACTTAAATCCCATGTTTATAACTAGACTTCTCATACCTTAAATATTTTGATTGCATAGACATGAACTCATTCAGAGTTTGTGATTTGCAAATTTAATAATTAAATGAACATTGTGACCTTATTAATGATGCAAGGTTCATTGAAATACCCTATTTTCTTCTTTTACCAGATCATTAAAAATGTACATTATTTGTTAATAACTGTGTAACATACACAAATCAGTTAATGGTGTTTTCCTCAATATGGAGATCACTGATGCTTTTTGGCAACTGCAACTAAATACACAGTTTATTGCAACTAAATACACAGCACTGTAAATCATAAACTAATAATCATGTTTTAAACTTATATGTTGTGTGAACCTGGCCAATGTAGTACTGTAGGTTTATGAATCAGTAAATGATATGAACCCAGAACATGGAATTGAATAAATAATCATTCAATTAACAATTATGACTCCAAGCATATGTCCTCCTAGTGAATGTCTGACAGGGAAAAGACCCAGACCCAAAAGATAGTCCAACAACTGTACTAAAAGTCAAAAGCCAGTTTGAACAATATTTAAAATTACTTACAGAAGGACAATAGCCAAGGGCATGTGCATATGTGTGGACAAGTTGTTTCAAAAGACAAGGCTACCACAATGATACTTTGGAATGCTGACCATTCCCTTCCTCAAGGGTTATACAGGGCAGGCAGATTATATTTGGGGGACATGATTCCTAAGAATGTATCTTGGATTAAATTATGAAATAGCAGAAAATATATCATCCACAGAATTTGTCTTCCTTGAAAACCAACTAATTTATCCTTTGGGCTTTTCCGATGCTTATCATTTTTGAAACAAACTACTAACTGTTAAAAATGTTTGCCTTACAAATTCTACTTTCACAGATTTGCAAATTGTGTTCAGACTTGCATCTTTAAAAAATCCTGTACTATATAAAGTGTACTATTAATCACACATCTTGTAGTATTTACAGTACTCCATTTATATGATGTCACAACACTTGTTTCAACAGCAGGTGATGCTCATGTTATATAATTATATGTTCTTGTTATAAAAGGAATGGCTGAATGTTATACTAATAAAGAAATGGTTCATTTTGACTAGCTTGTACCAGTTATATTTTATTAAGAATAATTAAATTATTTGCATGGCCACAAATAATTTTTTTTTTAACTTATTTATTTAAATATTGGAATGGCAACTCATATTGTATATAATAACTCTGGGTGGCTAATAACAAATATACAGATAACAAAATTTAAAAAAATGAAAAACCAATCGTGCTCTCAAGCATTACACAGGTACTCTTTGACTTACAAACATTCATTTAGTGACCGTTCAAAGTTGCAGCCACACTGAAAAAAATGATTTATAACTATTTTCACACTTGTAACCATTGGGGTATCCCCATAATCACATGATCAAAAATTGGACTCTTGGCAACTGGCTTATGCCCTAGGGCAGGGATGGGCAAACTTTTTGGCTCGGGGCCGCATTGACTTTTAAAATTTGACAGACGGGCCGGGTCAGCACAAGATTTTTGGGAATCGCCCCCCACCCTTCCCCCTCTTCTCCTTCCCCTCCCCTCGGAGGCCCCTTGAGTCAGGAGTTGCTACCGCCAGTGCGGCTCCGCACGGCTCCAGTCCCGCGTTGCCTTGGGAAAGGAAAGGCAAAAGGAAGAGCGCGGCGGTGCTTTGCAACGGAGCAGCGGCACCAGAGGCTCAGGCTCAGCGGCTCCTGGTTTTGCCTTTTCCTTCCCAAGGCAACGCGGGACTGGAGCCGCACGGAGCTGCGCCGGCGGTAGCAACTCCTGACAGCCCCAGCCGGACAACTGAGCGGAGCCCGGGCGAAACTGCCTGTTGCTGCTGCCGGAGCACCACCGGGTCGCCTCCTCCAAGCAGCCTGCCCGCCCACCGGGCTTCCCCTCTGCCGCGCAGCTTGGGGCCAGGCACGGCGCCCGCGAGTTAAAAGGAAGCCGAAAGTTGCTGGGTAGTTGCTCAGGTTTCGAGGCTTCCAGGGCTTTGCAAAGGCAAAGTTTGCAGGCGGGAGCGTCTTCCCGCCGAGGAGCGGAAGGGTTCTGCCCAGAGGGCAGGGCGGGCTGCTTGGAGCAGGCTGCCGTGCGGCTCGGGCGAGCGCGAGCGCCAGCGAGTTAAAGTTGCTGGGAAGTTGCTCGGGTGCTGGGAGCAGGCTTTTAAAGTGCCGCCCGAGCAAAGTTTAAGCAGCCCGCCCGCTCACCGGGCAGAACCCTTCCCGCTCCTCGGCGGGAAGATGCTCCAGCCTGGAAACTTTGCCTTTGCAAAGCCCTGGAAGCCCGAAACCCGAGCAACTTCCCAGCAACTTTCGGCCGTTTTAACTCGCGGTGCTCGCGCCTGGTGGAGGGAAGCCCGGAGCCTCCTCCAAGCAGCCTGCCCACCCACCCGCCCGCCGGGCTTCCCTTCCGCCACGCGGCTCAGGGCCAGGCGCGAGTGCCAGCAAGTTAAAAGGAAGCCGAAAGTTACTGGGAAGTTGCTCGGGTGCTGGGAGCAGGCTTTTAAAATGCCGCCCGAGCAAAGTTTAAGCCTGGAAGCCCGGAAATCCGAGCAACTTCCCAGCAACTTTCGGCTTCGTTTTAACTGGCGCTCGCCTGCGCCGCCCGAACCGCACGGCAGCCCGCTCAAGCAGCCCGCCCGCCTGCCGGGCGGAACCCTTCCGCTCCTCGGCGGGAAGACGCTCCAGCCTGCAAGCTTTGCCTTTGCAAAGTTTAAGCCTGGAAGCCCCGGAAAAAAAGGGGGATCGGCGGGGACTCACCTTTGGAGAGGTCGCACTCGAAGGTGATTTTGAACTCCCAGCCGAGGCCTTTGCAAATTTCTTTTCTTTCCTACCCCTAGATCGCTCCGCACTGTTTTGCAGCTTTGGGGCGCAGGGCATCGCCACGCCCAGCTATTTTTTTCAGGGGCGGGCCGGATTGGACAGACCAATGGCAGCGATTTTTTTTCAGGGCGGGCCGCATTGGACAGACCATCGGGCGGATGTGGCCCGCGGGCCGTAGTTTGCCCACCCCTGCCCTAGGGTCATGTGATCACCTTTTGTGACCTGACAACAAAGTCAATGGGGAAGCCATATTTGTTGAGGTAATTCCCCATTAGGAGAATGAGCGCATACAGGGAGATGTATTTGAGAGTAGTGTTTGAATAATACACACACAGCACACAGATACACTGTACGGTAAATGTAGGTTTTTACTTCCAGAAACGTTTAAGCAAAGTTCAAAATAGGCAGTCCAAAAGTCATTCACAGGTAAGATCAGTCAGTTTTAATCCAATCCAGGGATAATCCAATAACAAATTCCAGTGTCAAAAACAGTTCAGTATCAGACTTACATCAAATCCAGGAATAGCAGTCAATTAGAAGAAAAATGGAGAAACGGCAATATTCTCCAACGGAAGAAAACAGAGACTTACTCACACTCTCTTCTGAGACTAAGACAAACCAGGTTTCTGGCTCCATCTTATGGCTGTTTGAGAAACCACACCTAATTACAATTTAGCATTTTCTTAAAGATACAGTTATAAAATGTTTATCCTGGTTTATATATTTCTAACCCAAATACCTGTTAGGTGACTTATATTCCTAACAATATTCACTTAACAATCATGTTACTGAACTGCAGTGATTCACTTAACAACTGTGGCAAGAAAGGTTATAAAATGGGGCAACGCTCACTTAACAAATGTCTCACTTAGTCTCACGTAAATTTCGGGTTCAATTGTGATTGTCAAATTGACTACCTGTAACCCAGTAAGAAACCATAAATCATCTAATGCTTGAGGGAAAAGCCAGCTTTCTAGAAAGGTAGGATTCCTCTGTACATAGGGGGTGGTGAGATTGTTCCATAAAGTAAGCACAGCTATGGAAAAGCTTTCTAGGTCCCAACAGAAGGCAACATTTAAGGGGATCTGAAGTGAGCGAATCCAATGCAACCCAGTGGGGGAAGAGATCCTGAAGATAACCTATAGTGATATAGTATATAGAGCTTTAAAGATGATAACAAGACCTTGAATTGTATCCAGAAATAAACAGGAAGTGCGTGCAGCAGCAGTGCAGCATGGGCAAACTGCAATGCACTGTATACCACTGCATTCTGCACTAGTTGAATGCAGTTGCTGAATGATCTTCAAAGGCAGGGGTCTCCAACCTTGGCAACTTTAAGACTTATGGACTTCAACTCCCAGAATTCCTCAGCCAGCTAAGCTGGCTGAGGAATTCTGGGAGTTGAAGTCCATAAGTCTTAAAGTTGCCAAGGTTGGAGACCCCTGTAAATCAAAGGCATCACCATGTAGAATGTGTTGCAGCAGTCCAATGGGAGTGACCAGGGCATGAGTGGCCATTCCTGGTGAAATTGAACATAATTGGGACCCAAAGTAAACCTGCGCAAAAGCCTTCTGGGCCATAGATGCCACCTGTTTCTTGAGCAGGAGCTGTGAGTCCAAGAGGACTTCCACATTTTACAGCAATTCTATATGAAAGAGTGCAATCTCATCCAGAGTTAGGAAGGAACTCTTCAGATCCAGAGACCCCGGAAACCCAGAGTCACACTGTCTTGCTAGGGTTGTGTCCCATCTAATTCCTTCCCATTCAGACCCTTACAGGTACTGGGTATGCACATAAACTGGCATCCCCTGTCTGGCCTGGGACAGAGAGGCACCGTGATATGTCATCAGCCTTTTGGTGATTCTCTATCTCAAGCCATGGGATGAATAAGAGGGACATAAACTATTATGTCATCAGCCCATTGACGATACTTGACTTCAAGCTATGGAATGAATTCACCAATTTGTGTAGATGGTAAACAGGTAGAGCTTGATTCCCCTCCACCCCCACCAACACAGACTGGAACTGTCCATGGAAGAAAGAGAACTACTATAAAGTAGGATGCTCCGCTCCCATCCCTCCAAACCAGTTCAAAAGGATATGGCTAAGAACCAAGAGAGCCCTAATCCTGAATCCTCCAGAGATCACAAGCATGTTCAACACTGAACTCGGGGATCACCTTCTTCCAATCTGCTTGTTCCAAGTTATTTAGCAATAGCGATACCACTTAGACTTATATACCTCTTCACAGTGCTTTACAGCCCTCTCTAAACAATTTACAAAAGTCAGCATATTGCCCCCAACAATCTGGACCCTCATTTTACTGGCCTCGGGAGGATGGAACTGCCAAATTGCAGGCAACTGGCAGTCAGCAGAAGTAGCCTGCAGTACTGCATTCTAACCACTGTGCTACCACAGCTCATTATGCAAATGCATAAAATAATCTTAGGCTTTTTTGCTTCTCTTACGAGAATCAGATAGTCTAAAAAATGCAACTGTGTTTACCTGTATGTGATTAGAAGAACTCAGAATGGTCATTTCAGTTATTTCTCTTTAATTATCACTGCTCAGTCCTTAGTTGACCTGGAAAATCTTCATTAAACTTCTAAATTGAGAAAATGATGCATATGACTTGGTAGCTGCCGCATCTAATCAGAGGTTTCTTACCATAGTCTGTAAATATCCTTCAAGACTGGCTGTGTTTGCATAACATACTGAACTACAATATATTATGTGTGTTACATGTGTTTTAATTTCAGTCAATATATAATATAAACTTACTTAGAGGGCCAAGATTAAATTAGCCACAAGTATTGTGTACATTGCTATTATTGAAAAATTGGATACAACAATCTTGTGTTTTTGCACCATTTGACCTTGTTCGTAAACTAGGAAACATTATCTAATTTAGCCTGTCATTTTCAATATTTTGCTGGGTCATACTTATAATGTACTTATCAGTTTTCAACAGGCTTTAAGAACTCACCAGTTCTTGCTCTACATTTTAAAAAGAGTTTTGTGCAGGTTATTTGGAAAGCTTTAGGAAGTATAGTATATATCTCTCTGTTATTTCAATGCTGAATTTTATATTTCTAATTTTAAGAGGTGCCAACAGACTATATATGCATTTTATACTTATCCATGGTTAAGCTAAAACATTGTTTATTTTCTGGGTTCCTTTAACAACACTGGAACAAAGATTAATCACAATTTAGTTTATATGAATTTAGCTGCAAATTGTTAAACATTTTAAAAGTTGATAAATTTAGCATAATAGGATGTTGTCTTAGCATTGACTAAGAAAGTTTTAAACCCACTGAATAGTTAATGGATGGCTGGGTTCACACAAAATGTGTATCTCAACTATCCATATGTCTGTTCTGCAAACCTCAAAATATTTAGGATTAGAAATGAGATCATTCTGGCATTAAAATAATCAGGTTATTATTAGTCAAAGCACTTTCATTAGATCTGACATTATTGCAAATCCTAAACCCAGGTAGGTTAGCAGCCTTAGCCTGCCTAGTCTATTCGCCAAGAAAATGAGATGAAGGTGCAGAATCTGAAAATTCAAAGTATTATCATTACCAAATTTTTACCAACACTTACTAGCTAAAGAAGACATTTCCCAACAAATGGACTGCAGCACCCATACTACATTCACTGGAGCTTACTTAAATGATGAAAAAGGGTCATTCACATAATGAAGGCTTTCTAGCATTGTGTTTCAAGGGCTCTTGGAATACTGAAAAGTTGAAGGAAATAGGCAGGGATTCTTGTTCTCCATTATGGCATTCCTTAACCTACTTAATGTGATGGTATAGTGAGCCACAACCTAGCAAACAAATTTATCCTAATGTATTGTATGGATCTTTCACAAGAATGATATAGAATTGGAGTAAAGATTTCCCATGCAAATGTCAATTTCAGGTAAGGAGTCCATAATGTAGCTTAATAATTGCATTTTCCCCAAATGTTTTCTAAAGCTACTGTTTTGATGGTTAATGTCTGGATATTCGAATAAACCATGTCTTATTAAACATATCTCAGCTGGGTTCATATACCACACATAAACAGCAGTTCACAATGCTGTTTATAAACAGTTGCTATATTTATTTTATGTTTATATTATGATCACAGTGACTTGGTTCTCATATTGCTTGCGCCAAACTATGTCTTATGTGGCTAGAGTAAGAGAGTAATTCTTACTGTGAGATGTGTAGGGAGAAAATGTATGTTAATGTATGAGAGATTCTAAATCAGGAGTGTCAAACTTGCAGCCCGTGGGCTGGATATCTCATGCGCTGGCCAGGCCCATGCCCAGTTTAGCGAAGGGGGAAAATGTTACAATATGTCACGTGACAATGTGAGTTTGACATCCCTGTTCTAAATGAAAACCATGGCTAAAAGTATCTGATTTGAAACATATATTCCATATCTGCCATATATATATGTTTTTTTTTTACTAGTTATTTGTCTTTTCCCTTAGCTAGATTGCTTTTCTGTGAAATCCATTTTGGATTATAGTTTTACAAAAATGTCCCTAGCACTTTTCTCAAAATGTAAAACAGGTCTGTAAAAAAGGGGTTTGCCTGCCCTCAAAGTTGGGAGATTCCTATGAGATGAGTGTCTTCACTCCCAAGGCAACCTTTTTTTTTTCAAAAATAATACTAAGTTTATAGTTTTCATATAGAAAAAAAATAAGAAAATACTGTGTAGATAATTTCTTTATAACAGGGAAATATTATTGCTGAGCTTTACGATAGATTTCTATCCTTATCTTAACTTGAAAAGTTATGAAATCCTAGCCTCCCAGCTGATACGTTTATAAAAGTTTATAACAACAATAGCAAGCAATAGGTCAGTGTTATTTATACTCTATAACACTTATTCCAAAGCTAATGTGCAGTATAGCATTTAAATCACTTAGGCAACCCAAAACAAAACACAACAGTTCAGACTTTTGATGTACAGTATGACCAAATGAAGTACTTAACTTGAATGACTCAATTCTAAGCAGCTACCTTTTAAAGAACTACTCTAGTGTTAGCAGCAGATATTTCTTGAATTTCCATGACATTGACACATAACTTCTGAACTGTATCAGTTAAAACGATAAACATAGTTTGTGGGTTAGAAGAAAATTTTGAGTTCTCCATCCCTTCTATTAAAAATACTAATAACTCTACCTGCTTTCTTGCCAGCAATAATAAGAATAAATTAGAAAAGCAAACAGTATTGAAACAGCATGATTGAACTGGTTATTGGTATTTCAAATAATTTCAGTACAATTCTTCATATTTAGCTGTCTGTAGGCAAAGCAGGATATAACAATAATAGCAGTGTTTGTATTTCTGCTCTATTCATACATGAAGTGCAGTGTGATAGGGTGGAGAAATTATTACATTGATCAAATAAATTTGTTGCAGAAATTAGACACAACCATCTTCTGCTTTTTTCATTAACCATACAGATATATAGTTGCTGTTGTTGCAACTACTTAGTCTCCCAGCAGTCTGACAAATCTGTTTTTATCATTTTAGTCTGGTAAGTAAATGCTTATATGGCAGAAACTTTTCTGTTGTTTTTTTAATCCACATAAAAACGGGAAAGAGAAAGATTCTACCCTGGTCATCTCTCTGATGTGCTTAACCAAAGTTTATTAAATAAGCAACCATTGGGATTATATGAAATATTATTAAACCATAAACTGTTTTCAAATTTCACATGTTATGTCTTAGCTTGATAGCAACTATGTATGAGAAATACATGTCATTTCTTTAGAAATCAAAGAGAAAAACTAATCTCTTGTCCCAGAGGTTGGTTACAACCAAAATAATATAAAAGCCTGTAGAATTTAAAACTTAATTTTAAAAACTTTACTATCTTTGTTTTATTATCTGTATATGAATAAGTACTCCCAGTTTAGAAAAGCACTAAGAGGGGAGAGGAAAAGGGAGGAGAAGGAAGGAGAGGGAAGGAGAGAGAGGAAAGGAGAGAGGGAAATGGAGGGCAGGAGAGGAGCAGGAAAGAGGGAAGGAGAGGGAAGGAGAGAAGAGGAGAGGGGAGAGGAGAAGAGGAAAAGGGAGAAGGAAGGAGAGGGAATTAGAGAGGGAAAAGGAATGAGATAAATATATAGAATGTTAGGGTATAAGTGTGAAAATAAAGGTTATAACTATGACACATAACAGTATGCAGTTAAAGGAGACTATAAATGTATGATTAAGAGAATACTGGTTATAACCAGGGTGTATAACACTGTGTATATTTAAAAAGGACGGGATAAAGCCAGTACACGGTTGTTGCAAGACTGAAAATGTGATGTACTACAAAGAAAAATGTACAATAAAATATTTATTTCAAAAAAAGCACTGAATGCTTCTGATGAAACTTGTGGCATAATAAACTTGCTGATCTTGAAAATGATTGAAGATTTTTGTTGTTGTTCAAGAAAATGTAATGTGGGGAACTGCATTTAGTGCCATAATAGAGTTAAGGATTCCTTCTTGATTAATAGAAGCCTGCAGTTTTTTTGCTACGAGTGCCTTGCCTTTGCATATCACAAAAAGCAGGAGGTGCATTTAGTTCCTTTTACCTCCACCCTTCTCTCTTGTCACTTTTAGTCTGCCCCACCTTTCTAGAGCAGCAAAATAATCTCATTTAAGCCCAGGGGAGGTGTCCAAAGGACAAGGTAAAAGGAACTCCCAATATTAAAAGGTAATACATATCAAACATTTTACAGAGGTACATTTCCAGAATATGGTTTAAGAAGAGGGGTAAAAGAAAGTGGAACTTAGGCAAACTAAGAAATGCTAGTATTTCTAACATAACCTGGAGATTCTGGACATCACATTTCAGTTATTTGTAGTATTAACAGCAAAGTTTGATATGAAAATATATATAATATATACAAAGTTTGATGTGAAAAACTAAAGGAATTTTTCCATTGCACAATCTTCTTCAAAATAAATTGCTACACTGTAAATGTGCCAAATGCTTCTATTTATTTATTTAGGGTATGTTTTTAGAATTGTACTAATCACTCCCTACAACATTAATATAAATAAAAAAAATCTCAGGATTATTTTCTCATCTAGATTCTCTCATTTATTGGCATATTCTGGGAGAACAGAAAGCATAGGACAACGGATTTTTAAGCAAAGTGCATGCAAATATATATACACATAGATCTGAACAGATTTTGTCCAGAGAAGAATTCTTACTGTGTCTAAATGCTGCTTGCAATTTTATCTAAGAAATTGTTCTTTCCAAAGCTGTTTTGAGGAGGTAATTATTTCTAAATGGTGGGGTAAGGATCTTTTCCCGGGAATTTCCAAATGCGCAATGTTTGGAAAATGGCACATTTCTAATGATAAAATAATTATTTCATGTGAAGAAAAAGTGTTTGGAAATTGATATGTCAGACTTTTAGCACCTTTGCAACTTGATAAGAAAAAATAGTATTAACATAGCCATGTCCATGGCAGATAAGATGTGTAGGGCGGGTAATCTTTTTCCCCTCTCCGTTTTGGAAACTCTTTTTGCACTAAACCATTAGATGCGTTACATGATCCTACGGTGGAGCTCAGCTCCTTTTTCTATATAAATATTAAAATAAACTGTTACAGATGGCAAGTTTAGAAAAGGATCATTCATACTCTGAAATCCCACAGCAGCCAGAGGCTACACCTGAAGAATATGCAGTTGCAGGTAATGCAAATTGTTTTGGGAAAGGGGTTGTTTTTGGGGAGACAAGTTTGCATTTTTTCCCCAAGAATTACCTGAACTCTGATCCTTGCCCATGATATACCTCTGTTCTTATTTTGCTTT
The DNA here is from genome assembly GCF_049901735.1 of Notechis scutatus. NCBI lineage: Eukaryota > Metazoa > Chordata > Lepidosauria > Squamata > Elapidae > Notechis > Notechis scutatus. Next base: position 170,860,860 of record NC_142010.1, read on the forward strand.
TGTTGAGTAAACTTTGGGAGGCTCTTCTGCAAATATTGTTTGTATGCACAGCACCTTTAGGCTTTTACCTTTAGGTAAAACAGAATCAAAATATAGCAGAAGGTTATCCTCTCTACTTTTAAACAGCTTTAGACTGGACTGGGATGATCAGTTTGGATCTGGATCTTTAAGCTCACTGGGTGATCTTAAAAAAAACTCCACCTAATTTATCTTGCAAGGTTGCAAATGTAGAATGAGGAAGTATAGGATATAAATATGGATCAAGAGAATGTGGATTTGTTCAAACCACTTCCATATAAAATGTTCCATCTGTCTTCATCCTCAAAACTCCAAAGAGCAACCCAACCTTGGCAATACCTAACAAATGTATGTATCCTTATAACATTGTTTGCTACAGTGATGCAAATGAAAGAAACCCAGGGCATTTGCAAAGGAAAATCAGAGACCAAGAGAAATGCTGAAGTATATCTACAGTAGAGCTAGCCACCAATTAAGTCAAGGGAACAGATGCAAGCATTTTATTTCAAGTGCCAGGAAAGATGTGCTAATTATTACTTTATTGCCTTGGTTTTATTGTCAGGGAAACAAAGAAGCATTGATGGGATTTTCTGCCTCAGATACAAAAATAATTTGATCTTATGTTGGGTGACATCATGTGTACTTTAACTTATGCTTTGGGTGCTGTTTATGTTCTGCCTCAGGCAGCCAAATGTCTTAGACCCACTGCTAATTCTCCCCACTCCTGCCATAAACTGCCATGAATAATAAAAGGAAAGGCAGAGACAAATGTGAAAAACGGACAGATGAATACCATGACTACGTTAGACTTGTTTTCAGCCCAGGAGTGGGAACATGGGATAATACGGCTGGGAAAATTGGCATGAGGAAACAACAGAAAGAAAATTTAAAAACTCTTTCTGCTAGTCGGATGTTCTCCTGCATCTCCACCATATGTGTCCATTATGCTCATAGTAGCCTTATAAAGATAGAAATCCTATTGTTGAACTCTAGCTTGAACTCAGAATATCCATTTATAAATACACAATCACAAATTGTATAGTCCTTTTTATTTCTATTGTAATATTGAACAAAGACATAAGAGCAGATGATGTTGCCATAGAATTGCTGGGTTAGACAACTATGGTCCTTACTGTGAGAGAACAGTTTAACAAACCAATCTTTCTGCTTTATGCTCCACTTTGAGGAGGGGAAGAGAAATACAGTATTATTTAACTTTTTTTTTCATTGTACCAGTTGGACAATACAAAGCAAAAACTATAGAAAATAATAAAGTGTAATGATGAAAGGAGAGACTATTGGTGCACTAGGTAGTAGCCAAATGGTATAGAGAGAGAAATCTCTTTATATTGCAAGATACTTGGCACTTTTCTCACCTTCAAAGGCTGGAGGATAGATTCATTTCATGCATCGAGAGACTTCACTTGCTGCTGAAGTGGACACTATGCATAATATTTCACATTTGGATTGAAAAAAAACCTTTTGTGATGTGCATGATTTCAAACCACAGAGAAGCATCAGGTGGCAGGTGTTAGTAAATATGCTGATGCAAGGTTTTTTTTCTTTGTTTTACGGTACAGTCCATTTAAGGTGGATACCCTTTTAATACTTATATTTGAATACCATAGAATATAAATAAATGAACTTTCAGGTGTCACTGAAAAGACTCAGTGCTGTAGCTGATGTGCTTCTAACCATAAGAGTGGAGACAATTTATGTCATGGGTATAGACCACTTCTCTTGATAATCTCATATTATAATAGCATTATGAACAGATTCTAATGAAGGAGAATCAAGTACAAATGTCCTACAGTTTGGGGAAACCATTACCTGAGAAAAACATTTAAAAGTATTTATAATCAAGATGCACTTATCTTACATGTGTCGTGCATCTGTGTCAAAGGCGAATTAAATGTAGATTCTGTCACAGCTAGAAAATTAAGTTATCACATTTTATAGCTTTTATATCTTAATGATTATGAAATATCATCCTATAATGGCTATAGAAAGAGGTCTTTATAGATTGTTTTTCCCCAAAAAAGGGAAAAAAGGGGCATTTCCCATTGTGATATTGGTCAAGCTGAATGTTACTCAGATAAATGTTGATACCACATGGAATCTGACATGCCCAAATCAACAGGCCGTACAATAAGCTTTCTTAAAGTTGTTCTGTGTATGTTATCTCCAACAACAAAAAATGTTTCTAAGTTCAGAATTCATCACAAGTACAGTTCTAGCCCATGTTCTCATTCACTGTTTGGACAAAAATGTCTGATGTCATTTCTCTAATCTGGACAAGATGACTCTTTCTGCTCTCATTTGGAGTTGCGATAGGTGGGTCAAAAGTGACACACAACACAGCAAAATGCACAGACTTGTTTTTAATGAAATGAACAGTACCGCCTGCAGTAGCAGGTTACATTACAATGTAAGTGTAGCTAAATAGACAAACATGAACACAGGCTGTGTACAATTATATGAAGCTACTCTACACAGAGAATGAAGTTTTAGTATGTTTAAAAGCTTTGGCTGCATAATCGCTTATTGAATTTTGCATACTAAAATAATATTTTAACAACTGAAGTGGTTTTAACAAGGAAGTAAAATAATAACTTTCATTCTGATTGTGACTTACCATGATGTTACTATTTCTTTGGCTTCTCTCAGCAGATTTTTTTTTTAATGGAGACAAAAAGTGAGCACATCTGATAAATCCTTCAGCCATTATGGAAATATTTAATTGGAATAATGTTCACTTTGTTTTCATGTAGCCAATTAAATACTTACGTTTTTCTAAATTCCTCTCCTTAACCATCATGCAAATATTCATTGTAGGCATTTAATGTTCCAAACATAACAAAGAACCCAATATATTCTGTAATAGTTGCTGAAATGGTTCTGTCATTGCTTTATTCAGCATCTATTCCTGCAATATCTATTTAGATTTCTTAGCAGCGTAATCTCTTAGCATAATTCATGCAACTTTTGTTACCTCTTGTAGATGTTGGCATTTCACACCGTTTGAGAGATCGAGAACTTCTCAGAAAAAGAAGAGCAGAAGCAGAAGAAAAAGATATTCAACAGTGGGTTCTGGGGTAAATTAGGATGGTGACGGAGTGATGTTTTTTTTAGAGTTAAATCAATCTGTTCTGTGTTTGTTTGCACAAAGCTTTTAAAAGGATGCTTTGTGTCTCAATAATGACACTGACATTACTTTCGCTCTCATAAAAAAACAAATTCGTCACATGAAAGTTTAACCAAAATTGGTACAATAGATTTCTCTTCTAAGAAAAATAAGAAATCTTTTTTTGCTTTTCCTCATACAGAGCTCTCTTCTAGTACACCTTACAGAGCTACCCTTCTTCTTTGCCAGTATTTCACTCCAACTCAAATATTGAAGTTTTTACTTATTCCATTCCTAGGTAACATGACATCCCACCATTCTCTCACTGACACATACGTATTCACACAAATGATTGGAATTTAGATGATTCTAAAAATGCATCTGTTTTATTTAGCTGCACAGTAACACCTACTGAATCTACTCTATGCCCAGGAAACAGAATTATGCAGTTATTACCCTATGCCAATAGAACAGATTTGCAACATTTAATTTAAAATAACATTTTGCAATATTTAATATTTGGCATCGTTCATTCTGCTTCTTATAAAGGTACGAGCAAGGAGCTATAATACATGCAAAAAAATCCCCCTTGATCATGGAACATTCGGTTCAGCTTTCATTTTGGCTTCTGAAATTTCAACAGATACATTTTGTGTAGGGGGAGTGCATAAGCGCCTACCGTCCCTGTCCTATTGTTTTTTATTTTTCTTATATGTATCCATTTCATGTATTCATAACTATGTTTATGCTTGTACCTGTTATCTTGTAAGCGATTGACAAATCAAATAAATAAAATAAATAAAATGATTCTTATGCGTACATTCACCTAGGGAGCAAAAGAGACACAAGCGAGCACGGAAAGGAAGAGCAACTGGAAGGGGCCGGGGCCGGCATCAGGCTCCACAACCAGAACCACAACCAGAATTGCAGTCAGAGGAAGCTGAGAGTCATGAAACACAGGTAGCCGCAGTGGAGGAGAAAGCTGAAGTCACTCATGGACTCCCTGAAGAATGCTCTGTCCCTCTGGTGGTAACGGAAGGGCTGTATTCCCAAGAGGAAATAACTCCATCTGTTTTCACATGTGGTGAGTTCTGTAACTAGCAGCCTTTGAAAATAAAAGCTCTTTTAGTGAGAAGTGTATTGTTTAACCTGAAGGAAATTTGGTCTGGATGATAAATAAGCTGTCTGAAATAATTTTTGGAGAACATCTTCCCTGTCCCTTTCCAATGGTCCTTCAGTTGGATTAGATAAGAGTCTAGTACAAACGTGTCCAACTGTTGTGGTTAGCCGGCATCAGGTGTGGACGACTGAGGAGAGCGAGGACTCAGATGAGGGGCCAGGACCATCAGGGAGTGGACTGCTGCCTTCAGAGATTGTGGGGGCTGGCAGCAGTGATGAGGAGATTCCCGAGGAACCTGTGCCAAGTGCATGTGCACGCAGGGTTGCTCGCAGGAAAGAGCAGTTACAACTGCATGGGCAACTCGGGAGTAAGCCTGCAAGGTAATGGCCCCTCCTTCAAGAAGATAAAAGCCAGCTGTGAAACTAACCTTCTTTGCAGAAGGCAAAGACATTTTGAAACTACAGCCTCGTGGACATTCCAGTATCCTGAGTTTGTATTTGAAGATTCTTATTTTGCAAATTATTTCTTGTCTGCTATCTTTTGGCAAGTCTCGCACAGTTTGGCGAGGCTTGTGCTTATCACAGCTAATTGTTTTGTAAAAGCATTACAAGGTTTCTGTTCTTTTTGAATTGTGTTTGATTTGTCGGAAAAGACCGTGGGTCAGAATACCAATCTTGGCAACTTTAAGACTTGTGGCCTTCAATTCCCAGAATTCCGTGCTGGTTGGGAATTCTGGGAGTTGAAGGCCACAAGTCTTAAAGTTGCCAAGGTTGGACACCCCTGTACTAGTAGCTATCTCAATTTTATTACACAGAAAATAAACTAGAAGTGCAGTGGTCCTTTCTGGATTATTGAACAGTAGGGCCCTTACATATAAGAGCAATGCTGTCATATCTGATCTGCAAAAATTCTGATGACCATCTGGGGACAACAAAGAGCAGATATCTTTTGCAATGCTTATTTGGCAGCCCTAGTTTAGAGTTTTGCCAGGACTGTTAAATTTTAACTTAGCCAGCTTCTCATTTCTTCTATCATTGTAGTGCCTCCTGCTCTCCTTTAGTATTTTTTTGCCAAAAGGACAACTGCAATAATATCAGGGCCCAATGATAGATTAACATTTCTTTAATTGATCAGTTCGTTCGTTCTGTTTGCATAGTCACCCATCTCACTTCAGTGATTCTGGGCAGCTCTCAACAATTAAAACAGTACTCCAAACAAAAATCACATTAATAAAAAGCCTATGAACATACAAACTGTCAATAAGACTGGATTGAAAATAGAAAAATAATCCTAATCAGTGGCAAAATCCAGTTAAGGCCCCAGCTTTCTACACAGCCACTGAAGAGGTCTCCTCTACCACTTGATCTCCAAGTATGGTGGCAAAGCCACATTTTCAAAGCCTTGCTAAAAGCCAACAAGGCTGGGGATAATCTAGGTTCCAGAGAAATGACGTTGTAAATGGCAGAATAGGCTCTTTTTAGATCCCATTAGATGACACTCCTTCGTAGATGGAACTGGCAACATGCCATTCCAGTGGGATCTGATGAAATAGGTAGATGTAACCAGGGAGAGGCGATCCCTCGAGTATCATGGTCACATGCCATACAATGCTATGGTATATATTTTTAATCCTTTGCTTGGGATATTTATATTTAAACTAGGAAAGTGATATGGGATATTTCTCCCCACTGGCATTCAGAACCTTCCATAAGTACTATTAAAATATAGTGTAAATGTATCACAGATCTGATGATAAGTCCCTTGCATCATATGTAGTCTGGCTTTTTGTGTGTAAGCTCACTTAACAAAGTAGAAAATATTTTTAATGGAATTAGTAAACTCTAGATCTTTCCTAGAGAGTTAATGATGAGTCTTAGGAAATAAAATAGATGTACAGGTGGTCCTCAACTTACAACTGCAATTAAGGACCAGAAATCCTGTCATAAGTTGTTATATATAGTCAAAAGTCAAGACACTTCCAGTCTGGCCGTTTTTGCAAAGGTCATTAAGCAAATGTTGCACTCATTAAGCAAAACCATTCATTATTATTTTTTTGCTGAAAAAAGCTAAAATGCAAGAAATTGGGGGCGGGCGGGGGGAAACATTGTGAATCAAGGTCATGTAACTGTAGAATGTTGCAACCGGTTGTAAAACGGACTCATCTGACAGATGGTCACATGTGTGTATGTGTTTGTTGCAACCATTTATGATGACCGCCAAGGGTGCTTTATGGGATGTAAAGCACCTGTTGGATGGCTGTCATAATGTTGTAAAGTGACCTAATCAAAATATAATTGGTATTGAATTTTAAAATAAGATTACATATTAGAAAAAGAAGTCTATAGTCTGCCCTGTAGCTGTAAACTAGGCTTTTGCTTTTCAGGTTGAGGGAGAATCTATGACATTGCCTATGTTAAAGTAAATGCAGCTTTCAGTTCAGTTGACTTCTCTTTGTGGGATGGGAGGGGGGAATCTCCTCTCGTGTCTTTCCATGTTTCTTGTGCCAGCCTTGGGAAAATGTAATTCTGTAATTCAGTGAGATTGAGGTGGTTCTGCCATCAAAGGCTTGATTAACTACCGTAGTCCAGCTTTAATGGACAGAAATATTAAAAAGACAATTTTAATATCTATTGCAATTTATTTTTCATCACTGCAGTCCTTTTTGTGCCTGTAGACTTTTACTTTATATTAAGATTTGAATGTAACTTTTTGTTGTACTGAAAAATCTCCAAGAGGATTACAGGGAAATAATCACAAATACAATGATTTGTGAGAGTCCATAAAATATTTAAAGTAGCTATGTCCTATGTAGCAGAGAAATAGCACCTGGCTGATAGATCGTCTAATTTTTACCTTACAAACACTCTAGAATTAAAACTAGAAATTCTTCTATTGTTATGAAAACAATATTTTTCACAACAATAGTGTTTGAAGGGCAGCTAGTTTTAATTCTTCTTTGCTTCTGTTACTATGAATATGTCATTAATAAAAAGAATATTTGAAGGCATTATTGACTGTATAAACAATTTGGGAGTTGATGCTTCACTCCTTTTTGCTTAGATAGTGCTTGATCTTGGCTAGAGCTTGATAGTGCTTAGATCTTGGTTATAGTTATTACCCAGAGACATCAGCATTATTTAGACTAAACCAATAGAAATATTTGTATGTGATACCTTCTTTACTCTGCCCCCCAGCTCATCAACCAGGAATAGAGGAGACACCAAGACCAGAAGGATCAGAGGAGCCTCAGTCTTTGGAAAATGATCACTTGGAGCAAGATTTATTTGGCTTTTAATTGAAAAGTTGCTTGTGGATAATAATTATTCCTATTCAATGTGGAAAAGTTGTTAGACTTACATGGTACCTGTCATTCTTGTGTGAGCAATAAAAAAAATCTGGAGGCCTTTGTTGTAATTTTCCTGCCATTTCTTCTTTTCGAAATACCCAGTGACTGTGTCTTCCTTTGGAGGATGCAGGACAAGGGATTTTGTATTTTATTTTATTTTTAATGTTGGGTTTACTGACCTACGTTCAAATGAAATAGCTTCTTCATCTAAGTATTTTTAACATGCCTTAGCCTGGAATTATCATTATCTTCAACTATGATGATGGAGGACAATGGTAACTATCATCCAAGACATTGTGTAGCTCCAGGCTGGAAAAAGTTGAAATGGAGGCAAGCAGAATTTCTCTGCCAGATCACTTCTTCACATCAGAACTGTCTAGAGGGAGGCATTTTACATCCATCTACAGTGCTTTGTCTGCATATAAATAATGTGTTAGAACAGGAAAGAACAAAGATGAATAATATAGAGAAACACGCAAAGACAGATACCTCCCCAACATTTTTTTCTCCTTGTTTCTTATTTGTAGTCATTAGGCAAGTGAATGTTTGTGCTACGCCATTGTGTAGATGGGACCTACATGACTGAATGCACCTCTGTTTTTTTTTAATCCCTTCCCAGGATTAAGCAGGAAACAATAAATCAATTATTCTGCCTCATTCATGCAAGTTTTTAGGCGCATCTCAGAAGCATCGTCTCCAATTTATACACTTCTGTCATTTCCCACAATTATTATTTTCAAATAGTCCACTGAGGGGAAAAAGTGAAACAACTCTAGGAGGTCTTTAGATTGATAACATTTGGAATTCTCTATTTAGAACAATTCAGGTATCAGAACAATGGGTTTTAGCCCTATAGTCTTCTTTTTCCTTTTATATATAGACATTGTGTGTTTGAGACCATGCATGTGGAGCCCATAACAGGAACTGAGTGAGTAGTCCATGTGTACATATACAGAGTAATATAATTACACACCTCTCCTACTTTGCTGATTTCGCCTGATAAGAATAATATAGGCTAGTGAAACTCCTTACGCTATTGACATTTTTACTTCACAATTCTTAGAAGCAGCTTGAAGGCAATCCATGGTCAGAGTTTGGAACAGATGGATCTGGAGATTTGGAAATATTTAAAATAATTAATAAGTCAATTTATTGCGGAATTTCTTGTATGAGTATGTTTGGTTTCTGTATACCCTTCAGAGACTGTGGTAGTGAATGGTTTAGGAAACTAATAAATGAATATATATTTTACGAATTTGAAATATTTTGCATATTTCTGATCCATAATTGTCTTTGTGGCAAGAACAAGTGCAGAAAACTGCTGCCTGAACCTGAGCTACTGGAATTCCTACAACAATCATCTCTTCTCAATGGATTCCTAACTCCCTACAAAAGGAGTTGAAGAAAGAAAGAAAGAAAAGGCCAGGAGCCTAGTAGATTTGTCGGCTAATGAAGTAAATATGGAAACAAATTCCTACCAATTTTACTCATGTTCTTTCCACTACTGAAAGGAAGCTGTTAAATTATTAAACCAGCATTAACCTTGTGGGACTTGAAACCCAAGAGCCAGGAAAAAAAATGAGACAAGAGTTCCATCCAATGGTGACATGAAGTTACAGCAACTTAACTGTAACGTTAAATGCTGACTTAATACCTGCCCTTTTTGAGATTTCAATTAAACCATGTCTGAACTGGGAATAGCTTTTCCTTGCTGCTAATATCATGAGAATAGAAATTGAGGGCCCCTTTCAAGCTCGCACAGATTATACAAAGAATGACCTAAATAGTACTGATTTTGATGTTTTACTGCAGAGAAGAGCAAACTTCAAATTTCTACATTTTTAAATTACTACTCTTGGAACCCCAAATTTAATCAACTGATGCAAGGGGCAAAGAGTTGCAGAAGTCAAGCACCCACATAGCAAATTTAAGGAGCATTCTACCTTAGAGCACAGAGCAGAAATCAAGATGATGCTTCCATTACTAAAATTGACTCTGGTGTTACTTCCTTCTTTTTTTAAAAAAATTTCAGCAGTCTAATTTGCAGAAGGAAAAAGCCTTTAGTTAATTGGGTGGGATTTGAAAACCTTTACAGATCTATTATCAATCACCCAAGATTTCAGCAAGTGTGAGTCTGCTTTCTATCTGCCTCTGCTTTGGTTTATTCGGTTTTTTGTTCATTTTTATTTTAGAGCAATCGTTTTCCAATTGTTCTGGGGAATGTGCAGGAATGTTCCTCTAGACTAGAAAAAGCAGAAACATCCTGCTAAGAACAACTTTTCCTCCACTGCTGTTTTTCAACTGCAATGAAAGTCATTGTTCAGGGACTTCTTAGTTCGTGTGATAAAAACTTTGGCCCAACAGGACTGCTCATCCTTTTGTATAGATGGAACCCATGCATCAGAGCATTCTCCAGATCCCCTCTTATATGTATGTGTTTTTTAATAGAAAAGTCAGTGCTTGCATAATGAGCTTTGACAAAAAAAATGGATTGCTCCCTTAAGATTCAAACCTCATCAAAAGACTTTTTCAATGTTTTACAAATTATAAAATGAATGAAATACAATATCATCTACTGCAGTCTAAATTATCCAGGTGGAATTCTTTCTCAAACTGCCTTTAAAATAACTAAAATAGTTTGCTGATTTGCAAACTATTTCCACAGGGAAACAAACGGCAGAGTTTTTTGTTATAGAAAACTTAAAATACTAGAGACAAAATACACAATAGATGAAGAATGTAAACTGCAACTGTTCTCCCATCTTGCAGAACAAGGAGAAAAATTCAATCCTTTTTCCTATGGCTGTAAAATTTACACCTGCATAGTAGTAATTTCAATACAAATCAAATCACCTGGTACTAATGAAAAATTAAAAATAGGGCTGTGGGAGTAGCAACATATTTTCCACACACAAGGCTTGAACAAAAGCCACCTCACTTAGTAGATCACTATCATTTTGTCTTGAGTTCTTTCTGTCTTTTCCAAGTAGAGGCATGTATACAGTAGATGCCTGGCTGAAAATACTGAGAAAAAGAATGGTCCAAAGAATGGAGCAAGAAGTATTTGAAGGATACAAGAGCATTCAAGGTTGCTTAGGACATGCAATTTGTTGGTACAGAATCTGATAGTACTTTAACAAAAATAAAGTTTTCAAATTTTTTATATAAAACAGAATTCCAGAACTTCTTTGTACACCTATGCACATTTCTTGGACAACAAAGTCAGAAATTCAATAGAATAAAAGGGGTATCAATTGGTATGTGGTTGAAGGAAAGTATCTTCATCTCAACTGTATAGAACTGGCAATAAATTCAAGCAATTCCCACCCCTTCTCCTTTTACTAAATTAATTCAGTTTCTATACTGTACATAGAATTAACATATGAAAAGCAGGTGCTATCCGAATTACTTGTGGCAGCCATTAAGTTCAAAAAAAATTAGACACATTATACAGATGACGTTTCTCTCTATGGTTTTTACTAAATGAAATCCATTTTCATAAATGCTTTACCTTAGAAAAGCTATACAGATGCTGGGAACAAACTATAGCAAGAATACGCTGGATTTCATGCCCTTCTAAGTATCCACAGGAATCTAATTAGCCACCGTTTCTTAAAGAAGGCTGGATTATGACACTCTTGGTCTAACCCAGTAAGTCAAGTTTATCATCCTGAAGGAATGGTTGTCCATACCAAATGACTCAAATTCTGCATGTGAATCATATGAATGTTATGGTCCAAAATTTATTTCAAAACTATAGGTGCACGTCTACGGACATTGAATTTTGAATGTTTTCTGCGTTAAGAACTTATACACAGAACATTAAGGAAAAGCTCATTAGAACTTTTGAATTTAATGAAGCTTAAGATTTTTTGCAGCTTTTACATTTGTGTAAATATTCAAATGTTTCCTTATTTATTTAATCTGTGATTACCCTGAATTTGTAAAAGATTCTTTGTCATTTATAATAAATTAGTCTCTCTGTTCCTGAAGTCTGAAATGGTGCAGCCAATAACAATGTTGTACTATGCAATTTATATGGACATGCGGTATTAGTCTTGTTTGGATTTTGAACAGCTTTCAGCTAATGGGAGTCCTGATCGCTATGGTTCTTATTAAAAAGCTAGTTTTTTTGATCCAGGATTGCATGACAATAACCTACAGAATTTTACTGATTTTACTTTTAATGATAAGGTACAGTAATAGATTTTACATTTTACAGCTTTTCCTTGCATTTCTGCCTCAACTGCCAGTATAACAGTATCAAAGTCTTGATTGCTATGACTGGTAAGTAAAGCAGGATGAACAAAAGATCTCAAAAAACAACAACAACCTGTGTTATTTTTAACTAATCAGAAAACATACAATAACTTTTATGTTTTGAATACAGTATGTATTTCTCAGTAGCAACCATTGAAGCTGAGTTTTAAAAGCAGGGAATTTACCGAATATGGACAAATGTCTTCTTTCTAGGGGATGAATTTGAAATTTTCTTATATTTTATGTATAAGCAATTCGCAAATGTATTCCTATCTGATTATATGGCTGACTGTACAGCTGCTAAGCATAAATTTCTACCACCAACAAAAATGGAAAGAAATCTGACTTGAGTCCATGAACAATAAGTACACTGAAGTGTGGAGGCAAGTTCAACGCAAGCTATCTGACTGAAAATAGCCAGCTACAAATCAGAACTTTCCAAGAAAATCAGTTTCAAAGGTTATTTATTGCATTTCCAAAGCCAGCAGAAAGCATTCCAACAGAAGTGAATCATTGACTCCACATTTATTTCTCCAAATGAACTTGTGAGTCACTGAAAACTTGACATTGAGGGGTATTAAGCATACACCTACTAGTTATTCATAATATTGCTAATAATTGGGCTAGGTAAAAAAAAAAAAAAGGAAAAGAAAAAAGCTGACTACCTACTGAGGCTATTGCTACAACAGGTTATTTTGTAAAGAGGGAGCTCACAAAAGAAAAAGTGGAGGAAAGTTAACAGGAATGGGAAAGCACACAAAAAGGTCTAACAAGTTGCAATTGTCTTTGGTTTTAATAGGTGGTGCCGTTTCATAGCTCACAGCACGGAAGGGTCCCTTGTATCTTCTCAACACCCCCACCGATGCAGCGGAGTCACTAGCTTCATACTGTATAGTAGTGCATTCGCTTCACAAAGTTAAATCTTTACACCAGCCCTGTATTGTGGACACCTCCATTGTCCCGTTCCTCTTACAGACTTAAATAATGGCGCCGATTGGCATATCGATGTGCAGTCGCACCGAATGAACACCACAAACCTCCTGCCGGGGCAGGGTAACCTGCTCATGATGGTGATCTAAGCCCAAGGGGAAGGTAATACAACCGTAGATCTCCCCGTCCCCCTACCCTGCCCTGCCCTCTTCCCCCCAACGGAGTTCCTCCTTGGCTTCAGATGGCCGAAACGAACCTTTCCATGTTACTGGGGTAAGTGGTGTGGCGCAGGTAGGCTCCGGGACTACTGAGCTGCCCACTGGCATTATACCCGTGAGCCAAAGAGCTGTAGGAGCTAGGCGACATCCTGCCATAGAAATCCATGGTGTCATTAGTGATGGGGGGTGAGGTAGGCACTCCTAGACGGGCAGAAGCCCCAAAGAGGTTACTGTTGCTGCTCTGGGAATAAGAGCCTTGGTTAACCTGGAGCTGCTGGGCACTGGGGATGGCGTAAGAGTAAGGCATGGTGTTGTGGGGCCTGCCTAGGCCGGAGGCTGCGGTGCAGGCTTGGTTGGAGTAAGCAGCGGAGGCAGCAAAGGAGCAGGCATTGCTAGGAGAGGAGTTTATGTCCACGCTATGCTGCTGCACCAGCTCCGGGCTCGGCTGGGCCATGAGGGGCCCCAGGCTGAAGAGGGGCGGCTGGGAAGGGTAGCAGAGAGCAGCAGGAGGGGCGTAGGCCGAGCTCAGCGAAGGCCCGACGGGCTGGGCCGGCGCCTCGTGCATGTAGGCGGGATAAGTGGAAAGGTCGCTACGCTTGAAGCGCTTCCTGCGGCGCAAGAAGCTGCCGCTCTCGAACATGTCGCGGGCGTGGGGGTCGAGGGCCCAGTAGCTGCCTTTGCCCGGCCGGCCGGGCTCTCGGGGCACCTTAACGAAGCAGTCGTTGAGCGTGAGGTTGTGGCGGATGCTGTTCTGCCACTTGCGAGGCCCGTCGCGGTAGAAGGGGAAGCGTTCGGTGATGAAGCGGTAGATGCCGCCCAGGGTCAAGCGGCGCTCCGGAGAGTGCGCGATGGCCATGGCGATGAGCGCGATGTAGCTGTACGGGGGTTTCCCGCGCTGGACCGGCCGTTTCCTGCGGCGTCCGATAGGCCGCGAACCTCCCATCGCCCCCACGTCTTCTTCCGACGGCTCCGGCTCCAGGGCCTCTCCTGGGGCTGCCGGCTCCATCTTCACCAGCGCGGGAAGCCTGGAGGCGGCTTCGGCCTCGGCGTCGGGCCGGCTGACCGCGCAACCCGTCGGCTGAGGGCTTTCGGCCGTCATCTCACGCTCTGCCTCCGCTTCCGACGGCGATGCAGGTTGCAGGCAATCAACGGGCAACTTCGAGGACTGGGGTGCGCCAGCCTCGCTGTCCCTGGCTGACGTCCGGAGGAGTATCTTCAAAGCAGCCCCGGCCTCGCTCTGGATCTCAGGATCTACGAGCGCGAGTGCCGGTGGGATTGCGAAGAGAGCAGCTGCGGAGTCCTCTGCGTTTGGGCGCCGGGGCTGGAGAACTTCTGGGAGAAATCTCGGGCGATGATGATCCCCCCAAGAACCTTCAACCTCCTGGGCAGCGTAACTCCGCGACGCCCGGCAGACCTAAAACGAAGCCGACCTTCGAGGACCGGCATGGCAACGCGCCTTCAGACCATCCATGGCTTGTCGGCTCAAGCGAAGCGTCGGGGGGCTACTGGATTCGGGAGGGGAGAAGCGGTCCCGAAATACCTGCCGGGTTCCAGCGATGGAGAGAAGCGACGGGACGACCCGGCGGGAAACGACCTCCGAAGACGTCGCTCCTCCGAGGCTGGAGATTAGAGGCGCTACGGAGAAGGCTTGTAGGGGAGACCTGAGATCCCCGCTTCTTTCAACCGCCTCTGAAAGAGCACCGGGCGCACCTTGCCCACTTTGCAGCAAGAGGCCAGTTACCCTCTGGAGCTGCTTGCGCTCTCTCTGCAGCTAAGCACCTTCCAGCAGTCGTGCCTTAAAGGGACGGGTGGAGACAAGCTTGCCCGAGCAGCTTCTCCTGAGAATGCCGGGGGCGCAGCAAACCCACAGGCCTTTGCTAAGAGGGTTTTGTGGAGGGAGGGGCCTGGCCCAGGGCGGGCAGGAACCGGGAGGGGTTATGCCGTCGGGAAGAAGAGCGGGCGAGCCCGGCTGCCAACGTTTCCCCGCCTTAGAAGAGCCCAGCCGAGAGACGCCTCAAGTTAGTGACAGCCACCCGTGGGCGTCCGGGGCAAAACCTGGTGAAAGGAGCTCTGCGGGGCCTTCTTCGGGCGGGTCGAGGGTCACGGGAGTGGGACGCTGCCCTCTCAAGCAGCGGGACATTGAAGGGACAATTTCCCCGCAGGCTGCAGCAGCAAAAAAAAAACACCAAAAAAAAGCCCATCAAGTGGCCCATCTTGTGGATTGTGTGTTGTCGCTGGGGAGGGTGGATGGGGGTATTTTTTATATATTTTATTTATTTATTTTTATACTGTATTTTTACTGCCTTTTATACTGTGTTTGATACTGTATATTAATGCATTTTATATTGTATTTTATATTGTATTTTAATGCCTTTTATACTGTATTTTAATGTCTTTTATGCTGTATTTTATACTGTATTTTAATGCCTTTTATACTGTGTTTTATACTGTATATTAATGCCTTTTATACTGTATTTTAATGCCCTTTATACTGTGTTTTATACTGTATTTTAATGCCTTTTATACTGTATTTTAATGCCTTTTATACTGTATTTTAATGCCTTTTGTACTGTATTTTAATGCCTTTTATGCTGTATTTTATACTGCATTTTTACTGCCTTTTATACTGTATTTTTACTGCCTGTAAGCCGCCCAGAGTCGCTGTGAGCGAATGGGTGGCCATATAAATTTCCCCAATAAATACATTTCCCAAATAAAATAAGGTTCCTTTTGCGCTGGAAGCAGCCAGGAGGCTGAGATGGTTAGCTTGCTTGTTCGTGTCTGTCTACAGAATTCCATGCCACCCTTGTTGCTTTGGGGGTCTTGGTTTAGAAGAAGATGCTGTACCAAATGGGGAGGATGGTGGCCCCCTTTCACTAGTGGGGGGATCTCGGATTCCTAACACAGCAAATCACAGCAGGGAAACTAGAAAAGGTGCCTGTTCTCTGTATTTCTCTGTGAAATGTGTCTGACTCTGCTCAGCAGGATAATAGCCAAATTAGTGTGCAGTGATATATGAAACCTTAGACCAACAGCCTTGCATCTACTTATCTGAAATATTCAGCCTCACTGAATTTAGTGGAACTGAATAGACCCTCTTCTTTTGTTTGCTGAGCAGCCCTTCTATTCTCCTGCAACTTCTTGATCAGGCCTTCCACAACTGGTTGCTTTAACCAACTCAGTCTCAGTTGCTGAGGTCAGGCCAGCAGGATAGCTGCAAGGGTGTCTCTATGTCTGCCTTTTCAAGAGAAACCAAAATGGATCAGGGCATAGGTAAGCAAGTATTTCTCTCTTTCTCACCTGTTGGAGGAATGGGAACGTCTCCTTTCTGGTTCTGTACTCAGTTTCCCTACCGTTTTCAGGGATTGGGTGCCTGATTTGGTGTGTGAGACTGCGAAATTTGTCCAATGCACAATAATCTTTTTTTATTTAAGGTTTAGTTTCAATTAAAGGAAAGCTGATTAATAGTGGAGTTGCCAGCATCTTCCCTGTAGAAGAACTTCATTTGAAATTGAATTGAAATAATAATAATAATAACAATTATTATGACATAGTTTCAATTTGTAAAATCCCAAATGGTGCAAAGGAAGAAGACACACACACACCTTTCTCCCAACTGTTTTAATAGGAGATTTGTGTAGGGGGGATACAATCCAGTGAAATTGATGTTTCCGCGCACATAAAAGAAAGTATACCTTACCATCTTTTACCATAACATCCATTGTCATGTGCAGTTTTGAAAGAGGGTGAGAGAAGAGCTGTAGAAAAGAGTTCATTTATGAAATTTGAAAAAAGGAATTTCCCATTTTATAAGCAGATGAGGCCAACAGTCACATGGTGAGGACTTCAAACCTTGGCTTTCTAGGAGAAGCTGTCCCATCACCTAACTGAAAAGAATCGTACAAATATTTATGTTTCTTTGCAACCATAACATCCAAAGCATGTTACAAGAATAGCAAAACCACATACGACTGCACAGTTCATAGCAATCAAACCACATGTTTGGTAAACTCCAGTAAAAGCATTTCAATGTGAGTGTTGGAAATATAAACTCTGGCTGTGCCTTACTCCTTTCGGTAAATAAACTGCACAAGTTCTCACTTTCTCTCCTGTTTTAAATAGGATTCAACTGGGCTAGGATGTGAAAGGGTGAATTGGAACCCTCTCATTCCAAGCCATCAGAACAGCATGTGAAGCCAACTAGAATGAGCAAATTGACCAAAAGACCTAAAACCCTCTGGTGCCTAAGAGGCTGAGGTGTGAATCAGATTAGCCCCTGCAAAGTTATTATAAGGATTCCTGGATTAATGTGCAGGTAAAGTATACTGAATGGTGTAAGCTCATTTGATGGCTTAAATTTGAATAGACATGTACAGATGGCAGAATTATAATACTCCTGTGTAAATATATGTTCTTTAAAATGGTTAAAGGGCAATGCTCCTTGCCTGGTTGAAAGCTGCTAATGCAAAGATAATGAAACACAATATAAACAAGCCCAACAATGCATCAAAAAACACAAGAATAACAAGCTAGTAGATAAAGCAATCAAAAAGAACGGCTATAAAAACATAAGGAGATCAGTAAGAGCAATATATTTACAATGAAGCAAAGCCACCGTGTTTAACTTTGCAACCCAAACAGCAACTTTTTTCCAACCTCTGTGCTGTGCAAATACCTTTCATCATCCCTATGCAGCAGGCCATTATACTAAATGGTAAAGATGAATTTGTGTGGATTTGTTTTTTTTTTTTAATTACATGGGCACAGCTATGTACTATGTACATAGCAATCATGCAAAAGCTTCATTCAATCCCAATAACCTGAATGAGAGCCTACAATTTGCGGTGACATTCAGCAGGAATTTAAACAGAGTTCTCTCCAATCCTTATCTCACACTTGAATAACTACATTCGCTATTAATTAAATTAGTTCTTCGTATTAGGCATAGTGCGCTAACAACAGCAATTTGTGACAATCTCTTTTTTTAGCAGGTATTCTCATTTCATGATTGATGATTCCCTAAGGAAGCCACAGATCGGACATAGTGGCTCACGCACTTATTTCAGTGGAACCAAACTGATTTTCCTTTATGAGAATGTAATAGTGAAAATGTGTTAGGGTTGCAATGCAAAATCACAATGATCTATAAGAAAACTAATAGGCCAGAAAGGGACTTCTTTCACTGGGCCAGAACGTCTGATTTTTCTAAGCAATCTGCTTAGGAGTTTTCCAGAATTTTCTTGCTTTTTTTTATTCAAATTGCCAATTTCAGTGGGATTTGCCTCAAGTGCAAAACATTGCCAATGATCAGCTGATTTACTGAATTCTATGCTACCTACTTGCAAGTAAACAGGCACCAGTTTCAATATTACAGTAGTCTTGAACAGCAAATCTTAAGTATTTTAATATGTTTCATGTGAATTAATTCAATATATAAGTAGCCTTTTACTGGGATAATCTGAGTTTTAACTAATTTATTATGAAGCTTCAACTAGTTTTAAATCAAAGATAATGTAACTAACCCAAGAATTAGTTCATTCTAATTCTGGACCCATCAACTACATCAACTTTTGGGTAGGTATAGCCAGGTAAGATAGAAAGAAGTTAATTCACAGGCTCTAAGGAAGGAGAAGCCTGCACCATTAAGAAAAAAGAGAGAGAATTTTTGCTGATTATTTAGGGTGGGGCGGTGGGCGAGTGTAGTGTTCATTGGATAAAAATCATGGCACAAAATAGAAGTCTCGCATTTGGATAAATGTCAGATTTAACTCCGTTTAAACCAGACTTTATCAAACAGTGCTTCATAAATCCAGGTTTTCTTCTGGCTGGTGGTGAATTTCATCTATGCAGTCCTTGGTAGAAGCCCATTTACCTTAAGGTCCCTGTTGCATCTATTGGATTGAAGCTATTCATAAAGTGAGCTCTTCAAAAGCTCACGAACGCACCTGACTTGACTGGTACTTTATTCCAGATTCTAAAACAATATTCCAATATTCAGAAGAAAAAAAATGTCTGGTTCTTGCCGATTTTAACAGGACATTCTGGAAGAGTCGGGCCACTGAAAGTCCGCGTCTCACTTCCTACGGAGAATCATCAGGCGCGTGGAAGTCCACAATTGCAACCCGACAAACGTATTTAGGAGAGCGGGATCGCTCCAGGTCACGAGTGGTCAAAGTGGGGCGGATGGTTCTGTAAAGTTGATTTTGCAGAGAGCAAAATAAAAAATAATTATTATAATTATATTTATATATATTTTGGAGTTGCATCGAGCCCTTCCAGTGTATATACTCCACGGGAAATATTTAATCGCTCCAGTTTGAAAACCAAACTCCTCCGACGGCTTCCCCCCCCCATCACCACCTTCCCCTCGCCCGTTCTTTGGCCTTTTCGAGCGTTTTCCCGTCTTCTCTGCCTCCGATCGTCGGAGCCGCGTTTTGCCCCCGTTATTTCGCTAATAGAACTATAAATAAGCCGAGATTCGTTCGCGGTAAGATCGAAAAACGCTTCTCAACCACACGTCCTGAGACCCAAAGACCAAAGACCAATACAAACGCAACCCAGAGACAGCCAAAAGCGTCCTTGCAAGAAACGAGCGGGGAAAAAAAACAAAAACCCTTTCCAGGACAGGGAAAAAAAAAAGGCAAAGCTCCAGATTTATTGGCGGCAAAAATCACATTTCTTCCCCCACCCCTACTTCCCTCTCTCCCCCTGTGTGCACAAGGGAGGGGGTTAAAAAAAAAGTTTGCTTTCCTGGGTTTGAAGTTTGTGTGCCTCTCTTGTATAAACAAGCCTCGGGAATAAAAAAACGACAACCGATTTTACTATGAATGTTTCTTTTAGCCCACGTGGCTGTGCAGGTATCAGCCGCCTTCGGGATTTGAAGGTGGGGGACTCGGGCGCTCCCGGAGCGGCTCTTCGAAGAAGCGTTTGTACTCTCGGTCGGGACCCCCCCGCCCTCTCCCCCGGAAAAACAGGCAAAGGAAGGTTGCGATCCGGACTCCAGGAGCTGCCCGATCCGGATCATCAGCGCCCGGCAGATGGGAACAAAAATCCGACTATCTCCGGAATTGGGGGGGATAGTGGGGTTACTTAGACGCCAAGACGCCTCGGACCTCTTTCTCTTGCCAGTTGAACTTGTTTGGGTTAGGGGTTGTCTCTAGGGGAGGGGGGGGCATGCCCCACCCTGCTGACTCTCCACCACCCACCCAGCCACCCAGCCCCGTCTCCCTGCAAGGGCTGGAGTCAGTCGTGCTGCTAGTCTAGAGGCGTCTCCAGCGGCGCAAAAACGCCTAAATCTTGGTTCTTGTGCTCCCTGAGGAATCCCGGCTAAAGGCTTAGTAGCGGAATGGCCGAGGGAAGAAAGGAAGTGGGTTTCGTGGGCCTTTTTCTTTTCGGAGAAGGAAAAGTGGGGGGGAAAGAGAACGAATTCATTCCTGATCGGAGTCTTCCAATCGAGCGACTAAGCTCTAGAGCCCCGCCGAGCTACTTCGCACCTGCAGAAAAGCCCTCGATCCGAATTGAAAAGCAAGAATACGCCAGGGCTGCTCTTTTCAACCCGAGGCTGGTGTGGTCTGGTTATTTATTATTCCCCCTTTGTAACGATTCCTAAATTACTGCCATGTCTTTCCTTTGGGGTATCTTCCCCCACCCACCCACCCACAATCTCAAATGACTCGTTGCTTTAAGAAAGGATCTCACTGTCGCGTAAATTCCTTAGGAAAAGATAATCTAAGGAAGCCCCTCGCTTCCTCCCCCGCCCATTGCATTCCGCCTAAAACTATTTTCGCTGGAATTAGGTCCCTTCCAGAGAAGGGACGGCTTCAAACGCCTGTACGGGGGAAGTTTAGTTTGAAGTTGGCTTTTTAGATCGCATCCAGCGTTTTTTTTTCCCCTTACCGGGTGGGGAAAGAAAAGAAAAAAGAAGGAAATTTGTTTTTGAGGCCTCTGTGTATCTCATATCTGTATTTATAAACGTGGCACTCCAAATAATGCTGGCTGCCGTCTGTTAGTTATTTGATAAAACGTTCGTTCCTCCAACCCACCTGCTTAAAATTATTTAAAAGAATTTCTTCTTCGAAGAATCCCATTTTTCTCTGTTTTGGGAATCTCAAGCATCACCCTCGTCTGCTGGACTACCTTCCCCCCACCTTCCTTCTTCCATTAATTAGCAACCAAAGGACCTGGATTTGCAAGGATTTCACTGAACCAAAAATGACAATGAAGAAGATACCAATCTCTCGAATAAGTGGGTGCAATTAGCTTTACTTCCCAATCTGAAACCTCTCTCTTTTTTTGGAGAAGGATTTATTGTTCTTTTGTCTGAAATCTAATTCTCAAAACAGCTCATTTGCCAGGGGATTTTTAAAATGACTATTAATTACTACTGCTGAGTCTTCTTCGCTGGCCCACAGAACCATCCCAGAGGAGTGCTTTCTTTTTGAAGTTTAAAAGCTCGTTGAAAACAGAGGTGGCTATTCCTGTCCTTCCATCACTGCCTCTTGCATTTCGACTCTAGCATTCAATTCTCACAGAACTGAGTTAATTCTCACAGAATTGAGTTCTTAAACTTCTGACAGTTTAAGAAGAGTTCTTAAACTTCTTATAGTTTAAGAAGTGTATCTATTTCAAATTTCATTCATCCCAATCCTTTTAAACATTGTCCCAAAAGTGCTATTTCCAAAAGGCTGTTGGACTTTCTTGATTTTTTTCCCTTTGAAAACATGTCACTTCACATCCAAAATGCTTTTTCAAGTTCCTGTAGCATCTTTGGGACAAGACCTGGATGACTGAGAATCTCTATAGACATTAAAAACATGACATAACTTTTCACAACAAAGAAAAGCACAAGGAGAGCCCCCAGTTTTCATAAGAAGGCTTCGCCCTTGAAAAGATCTGGAGAAATACAACTAGATAGGGAGAAGGTTAGGACATTAGGTTAGAAACTGGAAGATTGTGAGTTTTAGACCTGCCTTAGATACAGCTGGGTGCTTTGAGCCAATCACTCTCTCTCAGCCCAAGGAAGTAAGCAATGGCAAACCATTTCTGAAAACTTCACAAGTAAAAATGCCAGAAAGTTTTGGATTCAAATACTTACACTAATTCAAAGGATTTTAAAGATTAATATAGAATCGAAACCAGAGGTTTTTTCTTATAAGACTGATGGGCAAAAAGTAAGAGAAATGTTATGGAACATTGGTTTCATAAATGATAAATGCAGCAAGGTTATTATTTGCACAAAGATGGAAAGATCTGATGCTACCCACAATGGAGAGAAGGTTGGTGAGGATATCAGAACTTGCTGAAGTGGCCAAATTTACCCCTTTGCTCAAAGAAAAGAGAATGTCTACATTTATTGCTGACTGGAAACCCCTTATAGAATTTTGCATGAAACGGGGGGGAAAAGCAATTTATGATTTATAGTTTTGATGATTAGAAAGAATAGATTATAGGAAAAAAAATATGGCTATGTTGCAACCAAAGAGCAAAATTGATACATGTATTTATAACTGCTGTAAAGAAGATTGAAAGCTACGTCTTTGCATCTTTTTTATCTTTCTTTGTTTTTGCACCTTAGCATTTTCTTTGACTCTGATTATTTTGCTTTCTCTTACTCTGTACCACTTTCTATTCATTTTCATCTTCTTTCTTAGATTATTAACAGAAGTATAATAATATGAAATAATATTAGAAATAATAACATGAGAAAAATGAAAAACCTGGCAAAGGAAACTGCAGGAACTAGTCTAGGCAGTCACCAGGAGTTTAAAACTGCCTTGAAGGCACAAAAAAGGATGACCAAGATTTCTCTTCATCAATAATACAAAGCAACTGAATAATACTATATAATTAGAATAATAGATATATATGAATCTCTCCTGGAGGTGAGGAAGGAAGGTCATTATTACAAAACCAAGAGGTCATTTTATCTTATGTAGGCAACATTAAATGTATTTTTTTTTAAAAAGGGTCTTGTTAATGTTTTACATACCTCCACATTTAAAAAAAACACCCTGTATTTTATTTACAAGGAGAGGGAAGGAAGAGATTAATGGTGTCATCCTGTGTCAGATTAATTAGAATTAAGGCCCACAGAGTTAGCAGTATGATTCAGAGACAAAAAATGGAAGAGGGTCTATTTTAATACCCTTTTAAAATTAATCCTGGATCAGCTTTATTTTTGTTATTTAGAGCCACTGTTTTTCATTGGCCCCAACCCTAGAAGTAAACTACATTTAACTGAGCTTTTATCTTTTTGCTTACCTTCTCCAAAAATGCTGGAAGTGCCCCTTATAGAGTGTGGCATTGCAATAACTAAAGTTTAATCACATTAGTTGTAAATATTGATCCCCCCCCCCTCCCGCTCTTATATTACCCTGCTGTGAGAATTCTAATTTTCAATGGAGATTAGGGAGGGAGGAGGGAGGGTGGAAGGAAAGAAAGAGAAAAAAGATAGATAGATAGATAGATAGATAGATAGATAGATAGATAGATAGATAGATAGATAGATAGATAGACAGAAAGAAAGAAAGAAAGAAAGAAAGAAAGAAAGAAGAAAGAAAGAAAGAAAGAAAGAAAGAAAGAAAGAAAGAAAGAAAGAAAGAAAGAGAGAGAGGGAAAGAGAGAAAGAAAGAAAGAAAGAAGGAAGGAAGGAAAAGAAAGAAAATCCTAGGAAAAAGACACTGGGAAAACTTTCTCAGATTTTTGCCAAAAAACTGCATGTGTACATGAACTGAAGAAGGCTTCTCCTTTCTTCTTCCCAGGATGGTAATGTGGCTTGGGAGAAGCAAAGCAGAGAGACAGTTTCACAAAGGAAGAGTTTTGGAATGAATTTTTTCCCCAAGCCAGTTGATTGTGAGGCAGCTATAGCGAGCTACATCAAGACATTTTAGGACAGTTTTCAGGAGATTATGAACACATCAAGTGTGTTTTTAAAATATTGCCTTGGTTAATGAACCACATAACTCCCTTTTCTCTCCCTCCTTCCACCCTCCCCCAATTACCTCATCCCTGTGTATGGAAAACTCTTTCAGTGTCCCCCTTTTCCTTAAGCACTGTTAAGCGTTCAGAAATTGTTCTCACAGTCTGAATTGTTCGTCAACATTGCCTATATACACAACCAGCAACATTTTCTTGTTGAAGGTTTCTCTCCTGATTTCTGCTTGGTTGTGGATGCTGTTGCTGAACATCCAGCAGCAGCCGAGGAGGGCCACTGGATGTAAGAAATCTCGAGAATTATTATTATTTTATTTATTTGTATCCCGCCTTCATTACTTTCCTCTTCCTGTTTTCCCCACATCAACAACTCTGTGAGGTGAGTTGGGCTGAGAGCAAGCAACTGGCTCAAAGTCACCCAGCTGGCTTTCCTGGCTAAGATGGGACTGTAGCCAAGACAGGACTTGAACTCACTTTCTGCCCTTTAATCATTAGACCGAATCTGATTCCTTTGGCAAGTAGAGGAAAAGTCCTGATCCTACTTCAGTTAAGCCACTTCACTCACAAAGCTCGTGGAAACTTACAATAAAATTGGTGACTTGTTATGCCATGATGTTTGGCTATCAGAGATGGAGAGGGCTTTCCTCCTACAACAGCTCTTGTCATCACTCCTGATCACCCATCCCCTCCCACTGGTGACTGTATGACTGTAACTTTGTCGCTGGTATCCTTACGATTTATATTGACTGTTTCCTAGTATGATTGATTGCTTATTGTACCCAATGACTATAATTAAGTGTGTACTTTACGATTCGCGACTCCTGACGAATGTATCTTTTCTTTTATGTATACAAAGAGTAGTACACCAAGATAAATTCCTTGTGTGTCCAATCACACTTGGCCAATAATGAATTCTATCTTCTATCTTCTATCTATCTTCTCTGTTTCATTCAATCTCCTGCAAACCACCCAAGATTTTACTGCAGTCCATTGCTCTTTTTGTGGGGTTGGGGGGAATTTTCTCTCAGCTTTCGGCAGACTGGCCCAAATTCTTTGTGTGAGCTGCAACCTGAGCTGGATTTTCAACACTACTGATAGGTACTTGTAAGGAATCCAGCAGATCTAATCCAGCGAGCTGTTTGGCATGTCGTTCTTACTTAGTCAGAGGTGGCCAGCTTCCACTTCCTGCATGGCTCAAGGCAATGGCATGGCCACAGAGCAGAGTGCCGTCTATGCTTCTTGTTATGCCATGAGTATTTACGCAGGAATATCATTCAACACAGAATTCAAGGCAGTGTATATATAAAATCCAGTTCCTTGTGTGCTCCATCATATTCTAACATGACGAAGAAATGGGGCCTGAGGTGGAGTTGCACAAGTGCAATGTTGGGGCCAGGAAACAGGAACAGTCTGGATACTCCCCGTCTTGGAGGTTCTGCTTTGGTTTCAGTGAGAATCCCTGTTATGCCTCAATGAATTTCATTTTCCAGATCAAGGGTGCTTCAACAAGGTTGAGCATAACTGCAGGAAGTCCTCGCTTATAACCATTTCATGTAATGATTGTTCAAAGTTACAGCAGCACTAACAACCAGTTCTCACACTTAGGACCGTTGCAACAACCCCACAGTCAGATGATCAAACTTCAGGTGCTTGGCAACCTGTAGTATTTACAATGTTGCAGTGTCCTGGATTTTGTTATTTGCAACCTTCCTGGGGAGCTTCTGACAAGTCAACGGGAAAAGGTTGAACCACTTTTGAAACGTTTAAGTCTTTTTTTGCTATTCAACTTGCCAAAGAATTGGGGGGGGGGGAGAGAAGGAATGCCGATGCGCCAGAGACAGACAAATGAGAGCCAAGAACCCACCAAGGCCTCTGATTGCAGATGTCCAACATAAAAATGAACAGTTCTCAAAACAAAAGGACAATTCATAATTGGACAATGTGATCATCAAGGATGGGGAGGACAGAGCTATGGTTTAACTATACATGCCTTGCGCGGGAAAAACCAGAGTTGGTTTTGATTCTTCAGTACCGAAATGGTGTCTCCAATAAAGTTTTGGTTTTGGGATTTCAAAGTTCCTGAGAGTGCCTACTTTTCTTGGGTTCGATGGTTGGATGGTTGACAGCTGGATTTGCTTAAAAACTGCGAGATTCACTTAATAACTGTAGAGATTTGCTTAACAACCATGGCAAAAAGATTTTAAAATGGGCAAGATTCACTTAACAACTGCCTTGCTTAGCCATAGAAGTCGGGCTCATTTGTGGTTGTAAATTGAGGACTACCTATAATAGGTGTTATTCTGTAACCTTGAGTAAACATACTTGCAGAATTCAGATGGAAGGCTCCTGGTATTAACAGATATGGTGGAGCTACTCCATTTCCCCTTCTTAATGGATTATTTTCAAGAAAGGAGAAAAAGCAGTGATATTAAAAAAATAGGAATGTTATTGCAGAATCCCCACATAATTCCACCATAGAAACTAGCACAGTCAATTAATTATTGTAGCCTCATCAAGTGACTTCTCTATTCAGAGACTATACTTCTTTCCAAGAATCACAGGGACCAAGATTTTATTTCTTAATTTTTTATTGACAAAATTCAAGGGTCAGGTGGGACAGTGACATGATCAAAGGAATAGGACAGGAGTTTTTATTTTTATTTTTATTTTTATTTCATTTGGGGAGAATTTGGGACTTTAAAAAAAAGGGTGAATGCATAGGTAAAGCTGCTGAAGCTTAATAGTTTTATAACGTTCTCTGGTTTTGTTAAGAAAATGAAAAAAACAAGATTTGAATGTGGACTGCTTGTATTGCAATGATTGTTGTGACTGAAGGGGAGCTTTCTAAGTCTTTATAAGTCTGGTGCTGATTGTATTTTGTTGTTGTTTTGCTTGGGTATTATTGATGAACAACCAATGGGATGACTGAAATGGAGGAGCAATACTACTTCCCAAAGAATGTTGAATCACCAAAAGGAAATTTCCTCAAGTAAATACACATAGCATTCATTTACTTTCATATAGGAAAAAGCACTAAACCCAGACTCTGTCATGAAAAATGCCTCTTGTATGGCTAAGTCTTAACCGGAAAAAAAATATGAATGGCATAAACATGTCTTTAGCAGGCTCTGGATCATTGATTTACAGTACTATATGGGATCTCTGAGAGGATACAATGGCTCAGTGGTTAAAGATACTAAACTTGTCAGCTGGAAAACCGACAGCCTGGGTTTGAGATTCGAGTGCCACATGATGGGGTGAGCTCTCCTTCCTTGCCCCAGCTCCTGATCACCTAGCAGTTTGAAAGCATACAAATGTGAGTAGATTAATAAGTGCCACTTCAGTGGGAAGGTAAAAGTGTTCTGTGCACCTTTGGAGTATTGCCATGACTAGGGAAAAAAGTCTTCAGAAAATGCTGGCTCCCTTGGCCAAGAAATGAAGACTGAGTATCACTCCATAGAGTCGGGCATATCTGGCCAAGGAAACCTTTAACTTTATAGTATCTCTCTGGTTGTCACCCTGCCACTTTTAAAGCAATGTGAAGCCTAATCTCATTACTGTTGTTTTGGAATAAAATGATTGTCTGACTCTAGAAGATGCTGGAAGTAACAGAATTCTCAGAAGTCCAAGTTTCTTATAATTTGTAGATTATCTCTGCTTATTTAATTCTTCTGACCATCTTAATGAAAATTGTATTAGTAAAATGTGGGGTCTGAAGGCAGTGCTGTTATCAGACACTGTATTCCATTATTGCAAAGTTTGACTTAGCTTGTTAAAACTGATGAAAGTTGATAATCAGCAACTTCTGGAGAGGTTCATGTCTTCTAGTTTTGATGTAGAGGGATGGCCCTGCTTGGAGCTTTAGGCTATCAATGAAAGAGGTTACGCATTAGTATGCAATGGCTTTTCGGGGATTTACTAAGGCAGGGGTGGGGAACAATGGCCACTTTAGGTCTTGTGGACTTCAACTCACAGAATTCCTGAGCCAGAATGGCTGGTTGAGGAATTCTGAAAGTTGAAGTCACAAGTCATAAAAGGGACATTGTTCCCCATCCCTATTCTAAGGTAAAGATAAAAGTTTCCCCTTTCCAATCATGTCCCACTCTAGGAAAGTGCTTATCTCTGTTTCTTAGCTGAATGAGCCAGCTTTGTCCGAAGAAGCTTCTGTGGTTATGTGGCCAGCATGACTATATGCCGAGATGCACGGAATGCTGTTACTTTCCCACTGAAGTGGTATCTATTTATCTACTTGAATTAGCATGCTTTCAAACTGCTAAGTTGGCAGGAGCTGGGGCAAGAATGGGAGCTCACGCTGTCATGTGGTGCTTGGCTCTTGAACTGCCAACCTTCTGGTCAACAAATCCAGCATTTTAACTGCTAGGCCACAACGTCCCTAAGGATCTTCTATCTTCTCCTGAACCTGAGCATATACTATAGCACGGAACACCCAATCTGAGGGATGAGAGTCCAACTTTTTCTTTCTTTCTGAAGTATCCCTTTACAGTGGAAGATGACATTTTGTGTTTTGCCAATTCATAGTGTACATTCCACAGTAATCTCCTCATCTAGGATAATGTTGGTAAATTGCAAGCATTTTAACCAGCCAATTTTCTTATTCGGTTTCTACTCAAATGACACCCTAATGTTCAGATAAATACAGATTTATCTGATAACTCTTATAATCTGTCTGATTCTGTGAGGCACATGCAGTCTCCAGTTCCTTTCTTGTGTTCCTTTTGTGTTTTCTGAATTTGTGCCAACCCAAACGTGGTGACAATGTGCCAAATAATGGTGGTGCAATTTTTAAGTTGTGGGAAAGCAGCATGCAAAGCAAGAAGGAAAATATGCATGTTTACCTGGCTTTAATCATTTATTCTATGTATAAAACAGTCATACACACAATTAGAAAACACAGAGATGTGAAAAGGAATAAACAAAACGTTGGCTGTGCACTCACTGATGGTCCCACCATATCCTTTTGCTCTTGATAGTAACAAATGCTGGAAAAAAATGCAGCTCCCTGCTATAAAGGTGTATTAATTGTTTCTTATTAGGCCATCTCATTCTCTTTGTTCAACTGTAAAGCTGAGCTTTTTCAGGCTCTTGATTTTACAATTATAGGGATATTATGAAAAGTAATTGATTTTTTTTTTTAGAACTGTTCTCTTTCCCCCTCCCCAATTTTTCCAAGACTTTGGC
The DNA here is from genome assembly GCF_049901735.1 of Notechis scutatus. Classification (NCBI taxonomy): domain Eukaryota; kingdom Metazoa; phylum Chordata; class Lepidosauria; order Squamata; family Elapidae; genus Notechis; species Notechis scutatus. Next base: position 170,890,007 of record NC_142010.1, read on the forward strand.
TAGGGTGGCTGGGGTCTCTTTAATGACTGCCTTGGACAATGACCATGTCATGGACATATGACAGGGATGAAAAAGTAAGTTTCCAGTGTCCACTTTTCTGTCGCTGTCCCTCTTTCTCAGTCATTGTTCACAATTATAGTCAGTTAGGACTGTGCCTGATCCTTGTTTTTCCTTCTCCCTGGCAAAGCAGAGGGATTGTCTAAACAAACAATCTAATTCTGAGCTGCTCTTCTTCACAGCCCAGCACTTCCCTAAAAAGTCCTGAACTCAAATTAACAAGTTCAACACTGTGACCTCAGTTGATTAGAAGCCTGCAGCTGCTTGTGGCTGCTGCCTGAAATTGACAAGACCCCAATTAGTTTCACATTAAAGACTTTCTTTTGCCTCCTAAGATGCTCACTGCTCACATATGTGAGCGAGGGCAAACAGCTAGCAGTGGTGCCAGAACATTGCTTTCAGTGACATTCCCCACTGTGTATCTGCTTATACTCTTGTAATCCCTTCCTCTCCAGCTCTCTGGGATCCTATCCTCCTGACGCAGTAAAGCAAAGGAAAGCTGAGGTAAAATTCTAAGCACAGTCACAGTCATGTGATTTTCAACTACAACCACTTCATTTAAACCAGTGGCCCCCAACCTTTTTTGTGCCACAGCCCGGTACCGGCATCACAAAATGATCCACGGCCCGGTACCGGCATCAGCACGCATGACAAGGCAAGGTGAGCCAAGCGACCCGGCCAGCCAGCCGTTCCCGCTTCTCCCACCACCTTCAACTCCTCCTTTGTACCTTTGTCGATGGGCTTGGGACGGCTTGGGACGGCTTCGGGACGGCTTTGGGACGGTCGCTCGGCTCGCCTTGCCTTGGGTGCTGAAAGAATCCTCGCGCCTTAGTTTCATTGAAGCCACCCCCTTCGATGAAACTAAGGCGCGAAGATCCTTCAGGACAAACGCAGCTTTCCAACAGGAAAAGCTCACCCGGAAGCACTTTCTCATCAAAACAAGATGGTGGCGCCCAGCAAACCGGCGGCCCGGTAGAAAATGTTCCACGGACTGGTACCGGTCCGGGGCCTGGTGGTTGGGGACCCCTGATTTAAACAATCAAGTCTCTGATCCTAATTATGGTTACTAAAGGAATGCCTGTGTGCTTTTCTGTGTTGATATGGATTCACCTTTATTTTTATTTGTTCTTTATTTATCTTGTCTTCTTCTTTTTCGCATTGTATGTTATCTTGTATGTTATATTGCAAGGAGGAAAGGAGTCCCTGTGGATTTTGTTCTGGTAATTGTTGCTGACTCTAGGGGGTGGTGCTCATCTCTGTTTCAAGGCCATGGGTTAGGGTTAGGGTTAGGGTTAGGGTTAGGGAGTGCTGTTTCCTCCCCATCGACATGGTACCTATTTATCTACTTGCATTTGCATGTTTTAGAGCTGCTAAGATGGGCAGGAGTTTGGCAAAGACAGGCACTCAATGCTCAGGTCTCAAACCTAGGCCATCCATCAGCTTTCCAGCTAACAAGCCCAGCGTCTTCACTGCTGAGCCATTGTACCACATATATTATATTATAATATTGTTACATTATAATCCTCCCAAAATTGTTTTGGAGTCCGGTGGTGTTTAAATGAAATAAGTAAAACAAAAAAGTAAAGTAGGAAAAATTAAGTAACATAAAGTCATAGGGAATGGCATCCAGATAATATGACCTCAGAATTAGTTGTTTAAAGTCCAGGGCCAGACAGGAAGTATGATGAACTTTTGTCTTTCTGTCAACAAATCGGGTGGGTGGGAAGTGCAGGGGCTAATAAGTAGGAATCTTTCAACTGTGCCTCACCTTCCTCAGACCAACGGATGTAACAATGTGCTGAATTATAACGCTGCTGATGAAAGAAAGCTAAGTGTGGAATTTAATGAGCCCGTGAGGTATCAGAAGGGACTAGAATTATTCTGAACCCATAAGCCTGGTTATGTTTGTCTAGTTTCATGACAAATAAGAACTGGGAAACGTAATTTAGGTCAATGTTGCCAGTCCAATTGTCACAAATATGTAATTGTGTCAGAATTTCCAGTTATAAGACAATCCAGAGCTCTTGCTAATACCGCACCACTGCTTTCATTTGTTCAAGGCAGCCCGGAAGTTCCCTATTGCAATGGTTGAAATAGGAGTATCTGAGGAGCTTCTGGTGGTATTTTGAGCATGTTATGATAGCATTTCGTCAGTAGGTGGCACTGGACTTAATTGTGCCCAGCAGAAGTCAGGCTTTTCCTTTTTAATATCCTGTTTTGCCCCATTTCTTGACTGATGACTGCCTGGGTTTTCACTATTGCTGGTAAAGCACTCCGTTTTTGTTTGGTTTTCTTCGATTACGAAGAAATGCCTAAAACAACAGGGTCGAAATCAGGAAGGAAGTTAATTCAGGTGTTTCTGATTGTTTATGGAGAGATTCATTCATGTAATTGAAGGCATTTATATGCCATTTTAAAAGAAAGACATATTTTAGAAACAATGATAGACAGATTTAATATTTAAAAAATGCACTGCAATTTTTTAGTTAAAGCAAGTAAGTATAAACATCATTTTCATAAGGCTGATTTTACCCAAGACAAATTAGCCAAGTGGACTTGCTAAAAAGACACCCCAAGCTTTGTACATTGTACATTTGAACATTGATCTGCAATGTACAAATTTTACACAGTTAAAACTAGAAGCCCTCCAATGCAAGGATTCCAGACTGTGTTGGCATCATCAGATTTATTTCTGGCCAAGCTGCATTTCAGCACATTTTCTGGTTTTCCTTTTGAGATGCTGGAAGTCCTTGGTGGTATCTGCCCTTGGTGGGAACTCCTAAACTTCCTCTTCCTGGCTTCTCCCCATGCTCCACCAACATCTTGAGAACTTTTGGCAGATGGTTTGCATTAAGCATTGGCACCGAAGTGATGCATCAGCTCCTTCCACCCATAGTATGGGGGGTGACTCCTTAAAAAATAGAAATAAAGATGGCATGGTGACAGCACTGGCCAGATGCTGTAATTTGGGTTCTCCAGTGGGTCATCTGGAAAAGGCAGTGTGATATTTGATATTGCTGCAGTGAGCATAAAGGGAGGCTGCTGGCTTCAAATATTTTCTAGGTTTGGGGTATGAAGTGGGAGTGCCCTCAAACTCATCAGTGTAGCTCATAAGCCACTGTAACTCAGAGTCACTGTTTAGTTTAATCATGTACCATATTATGCAACAGGATACATCATAATGTGTAATAGTGTACCCAAGAAGACCCAGTTTGGAATGACATCATAGGACTCTGTTGAGTGAAGACAAAGGATGACTTTTCTCAAAGGATCATTCTTCCCTTCTGTCTCCCCTGGAGGACATGAAGTCCCATTGTTATGCCACATATGGCATATCCCAACTCTGCTGCATATTGGAAAAGCTGCATATAGGCAGAACACACATGAACAAGTGCTCTACGGTAGGATGAAGCGAAAGCCCTGCCCTCTTTGAGCTCAACTCAACTCTTAGACTCCAAGAGTGGTTGTGAGCTGTCCGTGGTCTTGTTACATAAGATGGGTGACTATGCAAATCTTTTCAGTAATAATGAATATTAATAATCACTATAAAATGCCAGTTAGAGAAGAAGAATTTAATGTTCCCATTTCTCACAAGTTGATGCTTTGTGTTTCTGGGCCGTTTGCAACACAGGGGCATATTTTGTTCTCTTCCTCTTGGGTTTTTCTTAGTGGAAACCCTACCAGCTTAATAGCAGGGAGTGCTGTTGCCATTGTGGCAATGGCGTTGACAAGTACAGCACTTGATCTTCTCTCATAGAAGAGAATGGAAGTCTTTAAACAGGGACAAATAGCAGGACAGCCTCATCATTTTGAGTAATGACTAATGATAGCAACCCTGTGTCTCATCCTTGGCATTCTTCTGTCAATTTATATTATCCCATGAGACCTAGAAGCTATTTCATAAGAGTCATCACATTGGTGCTCTAGAGCCTCATTGTCCTCCAGATATGTTAACAAAAGTTAGAAACCAGAAACTAGCTTCTATATATTTCATATATCCATATATATTTCATATATAATTTAGGGACTGTTGGAATTCACAACAGCAATGAAAAAAGTGACTTAGAAAAGTTTTTCACATTTACAAATGTTGCACAATCCCCCTGGCCACATGATCAAAATTCAGATACTAGGCAACTGACCCATACTTATGATGGGGTCGTGTGGTCACCATTGGTGCCCTTTTGACAGATTCACTTAGAAACCATGTTACTAACTCAACTACTGCAGTGATTCACTTAGCAATGGTGGCAAGAAAGGTTGTAAAATGTGGAAAACTCAATGTGCAACAGAAATTTCAGGCTCAATTGTGGTCATACGTTGAGGACCACCTTTACACTGTTTTGAGGAGAGTGAAGTTCTGCCCATTAGCCCCTCCCTTCACTGAAGTACCAATCTAAAAATGCCCATATATGGCCAGTGAGGTGAATCACTGTCTTCTACTACCACCCCTAGTCCTGGATAACTTGCCAGGGGGTGGGGTGAGGGTTGAAAGACCTTCCTTGGCTGATGGAAGAAATAGGAAAAATGAGGAGAACAGAGATGGTAGTTGTGCCTTTGAGAGCACATCAGAAACAGGGATGCAAATGACTGTTCCAATCTGAGCTTAACTTACTTTGGATAGAGACAAAAGACTCCGTATTCCCACTCTGAAACCGAAAGTCACTTGCTATGCTCCACTGCCCACTTTGCAATTCCCCCACCCACCCTTTGGTTCCAAGCATAAGAAAGCAACACCTGCAGCCGAATTTAGCCACTCACCTGGTGGACTGCTGGGAAGTATTTTTCTTTTTTTTAAAAAAATTAAAGAACAGTGGCTTTCTCTTTGCAAGTGAAAGTTGTTCATGCATATTTTTAAAGGGGCGCAAAATACCCTAAACTTTTCATCCAAAACAATCACTGAAATACAATTTCCAAGTTAGATTGTAATCTAAACCCACTTTTTATTGATTGGTTTAATATAGGTATATAAAAGCTGTTAAATAATGTTTAAAATATTTACATTCCACCCATTGATCCATGGTAAATATTTGCTGTAATTTACAAAAGAGTTACATTGAGAAAGTAATACAAGTGTTAAAATATATAACCCATATACCCCAATGGCTATGAATACAGGAATAAATCCACCAGGAAGTATCACATGCAAAAAGGGAATACTTAAAAAAAAAAACATGTGCCTAAACTGTAACAAAGTTTGCACATGTATCCTCTTTAGGGGGAGAGTGTACCTATTAGCAAGTAAATCCCATTTAATGAGTTTTGGGTGTGCATTAGACTGCATAGTGGGATGACTGATTAAGCCACTAATTAACACTTTTCATCCCAGTTATGCAAAAGAACCAGGGGAGAAATCCAAATTAAAGCACCTGCAACAGATGTTTATCTAGTCTCTGCTTGTACACATTCAGGAATGGGGAGTTGACCATCTAGCTGAAAACTGATGCCATTGCCAAATTGTCCTTTACTGCTAGAAAGATTGTGTTTTTTAAAAAAAAAACATTGGACCAAATCTGACTTCCTGTAAAATAAAATTGTAATTCTGTAATTTGCAAATTTAGATGATAGAGAACAAGCTTCAGCCTTCTTTCAAAGGTTTCCTTCAAGATGCTGGAAAAATGCTATTATGTCTCCTTTCAGTTAAAATTTTCTCAAGGCTAAACGTAGATTTTCCCCACTTCTTTTTCATCATCTTTTGCACATTTCTGATTTTTGTTTTCTCAAAAATGGGTGGCCTAGAACTGGATGCAGTATTCTGGATTGGAAAGAGAAATTACCATTGTTTTCATGTACATTGTACTAAACCTGGTTTGATTGAACTATGTATTTTTAATATTTATTGGGTCGACACATTACTGTAAAGCACACGTCACAATTTACAAATTATACAGAACATAAATGAAAAAAGAAACAAATCAGACTGTGGCTTTGCATTTATGAGAGCCTGGACACTGAGTCTCATAGCTTAAAGAATTTAAATCTGGGTTGCCACAGATGGAAGCCTATCATTCTAATTATACCAGACTAGAATCGCTTCACGTTTGTTCTTTTCAAGATTTTAATTTTAATCCATTTTAATCCTTATTTGTATAAGCAGTCATGGTTTTAATCATGTTGCTTCGTATCCTGCTACAGCAAATTAAATTCAGTATGTACAGTATATGTAAATGACTGAAGAATGCAAGCAAAATAGTTCTAAAAATAGCGGCTATTGAGAGCTGGTTTCTTGTATTGTAATGATATCAAGGATGGTCTCTTTCAGCGCAAATTTGCCATGCCCCCCCCCCCCAAATCTCTTTCCTATCATTTCACCTGACAAAACTTACTTTTTGGGAAGGTAGAGATTATTTTAAATGTGTCACATGATCTTTGTACATATGCACGTCTTTCTCCCATTTAGAATAATGTTAGGGATTACTGCATATTTGGATAAGGGGCAGGCAGAGTCATATGAGCCCCATGGAATGTTGATTATGGCAGCTTATTATTATGCCAAATGATCAGGAAACAGGAAAAAAAAGAATCCCATTTATTTTTCCTCAGCAACAAGATGATTATGTATACACATAGTAAAATGTAAGTTGTAATTTAAGATAGATATGATAGATAGGGAGATAGACTGATAGATAGATATTGATAATAGAAGATAGATGGATGGATGGATGGATAGATAGATAGATAGATAGATAGATAGATAGATAGAGATAGAGAGATAAATAAATAGATGGAGAGACAGACAGATAGATGACACATAATATGTAAGTAGGAGATAGGCAGCTAAGTAGGTAGATAAACATAAATGGTAGATAAGAGAGAGAGAGATGATGAGAGAGGCAGATAGATATTTTATTATAGCTATAAAAGAGGGCAAGAACAGCATATAACAAAATTTGCAACCCAATCCAATTTTAGCAGGAAAACGGGAATAAGCAAAGTGTTACAAAACCTGAAGCCAATATAATACAACTATAATGAATAAGAATTATGTATTGTAATATACAAATGAAATTTAAAAATACTGTAAAATCAATTTTCTGGTTAGGACACCTGTTGAAATAAAACTTTGGGCTATCCCTGTTTTTCCTTGTTATTTTCTTACAAAAAAAGTGTGGGGATTATGTGGAATCCCAGGGCCTTCTTGGCAATAAATATGAGGCTGGTGTTTTGCTTTAAAACAATTTTAAACAATCAGTTAAACATTTAAAAAAAAAAAGACTGGGACAAGAGCCTTGTTTCGGAGCTCTATCATCACCAGGTGAGTTTCATGCTTTGTACTAGGCAATAACAAGAGTTGACTTGGTTTTGGCTTACTGTGTTATATAAACCCTATGATGATATGCAAATCATGTTACATAGAACTGCATGTTGCGACCAACTACAATTATAATAAGGCATAGTTTTGTAGACTAAGGACCTTCTCAGTAGTGGCACTCCAATTTGATACATCTTTTCTTTAGAGCAGTGGTCCCCAACCTTTTTGGCTCTATGGACCAATAGCAGGGAGGGAGAGGATGGTTTCGTGCACACAACCTAATTCTTACATGCGCAAATAAAGCTTCGTGCAGTCGCCAGCTTCTCAGTGAGTCACAGTTGGGGACCCCTGCTTTAGAGGTTATAGTGACACCAACATTTGCTATTTTTTGGAACCAGGTGAAAGCGGGACAGTTGAAGCATTCTTTTAAAATCACAATTAGAAGTGTGTCTTTTATTAGAATTTAAAAGCATGATCATGTATTACAGCCTGAATATAATTGGAATGCCTTATCAGGAAGAGTAAAAAATTAATACACATAGAATACTCTATGTAAGCATAGAAATATAGTTGTTGCCTTATACATGCATTTAATAAGACCTGCTCAGTTCTTGGATGTACAATAGGAAGCACAGTTGCATGTACCTTTACATTTCTTTTCACTCCAAATAGAAATGCAAATTTTAAAAAAATTATGTAATAACATCCTGAAGAAGCTCTACTGATTCACAAAGCTTTTATGTTAGAGGTGTTTCCCATACTTCCGGTTCAATTTATTTAGCTGTTTTTGTCCAAAATAACAAATTAAAAACCATGATGAGTATAAGTAAATTTACAGCATCTGCCTAATTATAACTCTGATTATTTTTCCAAGCAATTGTGAAACAACTGTAAAGGGAAGTAAGTACAATCACAGAAAGAGTGTCAGCGAATTAAAAGCTGCTTGAAATGATCATCTTTTAAAACATACTACTTTCAGAAGTGTAGCTCTTATGTAACAATTACAATGCTTAAGATATTAAATGGCCACAATAACCCAAGGTAGACATAACAGGGTCTACCTTGAAATCACCTATGACTGAACTCACGCTTGTCCTGATGTTGTATCCCTAGGCATGTTGGTTCTCTCTACAGAAAATCATTCATGCATAATCATTATTATTATTAAATGTATTTGCCGCCTATCTCGCAATGGGCTACTCTAGGCAACTCACAACCATAAAGAAGAAATGAAAAGGAAGTTTAAACAAAGTAAAAGTAAAATAATAGAACAATAAAACAAACAAGAGAAAAAAAACACAAGGAAAATATAACAATATGACTAGTGAAAAGAGTGATTGTGTGGAGAACAGAGAGACTCTGTCTCTGTGTGTGTGTGTGTGTGTGTGGTGTGGGGGGGAGTCTGTTGTCTATCTAGCAACCACCTCCAGAGTCACATTCTCCCATTGGGTTCCCAGGCCAATTTACAGAGCAGTGGTGGGATTCAAATTTTTTTACTACTGGTTCTGTTAGTGTGGCTTGATTGGTGTGGCATGGCTTGGTGGATGTGGCTTGGTGGGCGTGGCAGGGGAAGGGTACTGTAAAATCTCCATTCCCACTTCATTCCAGGGGAAGGTTACTGCAAAATCCCGATTCCCTCCCCACCCCACTAACTTGCTTTCCAGCTCCATTCTTCTATGAAGGGCAACAAAAGAAGACCTAGCTGATCAGCTGGGACTCAGGTGGCAGAGAATAGATGGGGGCAGGGCCAGTCAGAGGTGGTATTTGCCGGTTCTCCGAACTACTCAAAATTTCCACTACCGGTTCTCCAGAACTGGTCAGAACTTGCTGAATACCACCTCTGTTACAGAGCCATATACCATAAATGCATATTGTGGATTATTTGGTATTGTTTGAGTGAATAATATGAATTCTGTTAATGTGCTTTGTAAAACATGATGGATATGCAAAGATATTACTGGGCCCAACATTATCTGGGCTTTAAAGGGTAGGTTAGGGGTGCACTGCACAGTGCAAAAAGTAGCAAGTAGAATCAGAGCAAAATGTGATTTGATGTAATGTTACAATTCAACCAAAGTTAAACATAGTAATGCATTTATAAGCAAAACTCCATAGTAATGCATTTTATAATCTCTCTCTTTTGTCACATTAAAATTACACAGGTTCCATGCTGATGTGACAACGCAAGGTGTCAGTTCTTGGAAGTCCGTCTCTGCAGTCCATCTCAAGTATGATAGTAGTAGCCTGTTGAAATCCATTCTTCAGAAATAATGGCAGAATAAACCCCTGTAAAGAAGACACATAAGCCATAGAAATCACTGCTGTCATTGTCACAAACCGGTAAGTGCAGCATGGAAGTGGAGAAGCATGGTCTTGCCAGCTTCAAGTAAATATCTTGGGAGGTGAAGCTATTCTTCCAGGCATTTGCAATAGTGTTCCATTATATGGGGAGTGTCACTATTTCTTTTAAAGCAAAAACTAGTCTGGGCAACTCCAAAATAGAAGGACAGAGAAAGAAGAGCTAATCCTGATGGAATGAGTCATTTTTGGCTGTGGGATTGGCAGAAAGAGGTGGTGGGGATGAGAAGTTCAACTGCCACAAAGCAGTAAGACTTTGCGGCTTGGTGCATGACAGTTTAAGTGATGTATAATTAAAAGAATGGGGAAAAAAATAACAAATTGCTTGATTCAGTGCTTGGCAGCCATTGTGCCCTCCTCATGGAGAGAGGAAAGAAAGAGAAAGAAAGAAAAAGAAAGAAAGAAAGAAAGAAAGAAAGAAAGAAAGAAAGAAAGAAAGAAAGAAAGAAAGAAAGAAAGAAGGAAAGTAAAAAAGAAGGAAGGAAAGAAAGAAAAAAAGAAAGAAAGAAAGAAAGAAAGAAAGAAAGAAAGAAAGAAAGAAAGAAAGAAAGAAAGAAAGAAAGAAAGAAAGAAAGAAATGTTCCACCTGGTAGTAGTAGGTCTGCATCTTTTTCAATGTTGGTTTTATAGTGCATTAATAAAGCAAGCAGAAAAAAGTGTGGTCATACCCAGTAACACAAGCATCAGCCTGGGTGAACTGCATATCATAATTTTCTTGGTTGTGATTGGCTCTTCTACATGATTAGAATAGTATAGAATAGAATAACTGCTCTCCCTTTCTCACTTCAGGCTGCATCAATTGCAGGCTTGCTCATGTATAAATCTGAAAATGTACAAAATTTGCACCAATAATTTGTCAGTATTTTTCTCCTCCCCCCCCCCAGAAATACCTCATTGTGTCATTCTGTTTCAACAGCAGCATAGCCAGAGGAAATAGGGTCTAGGATAGGGGGCGTGCATAAGTGCACCAACGTGCCTACCGTCCCTGTCCTATTGTTTCTCTTATTCTTTTATTTTTCTTATATGTACCCATTTCATGTATTCACAACTATGTATACATTTATACTTATTATCTTGTAAACAATTGGCAAATAAAATAAATAAATAAATAAAATAAATAAAAATAAATAAACTCTCCACAGCCAACTTGGCATGGCCAACACGCTGCCACCCACTCGTCTCAGGACAAATCACCATGGCCAACTCCCCATGGGACAACTCGCCACAAATAAGAGTTACACTAATATCGAAGAAATGGTGGAATAGAATAATTAAAGAAAGGATGCAAAAGGAGGGACAAAATGAAATGTGAATGACAAAAATTAAAATAATGTTTTAATTATTTTAAATAATTAAATTGAATTGTTGAATAGACCTGCAGCGAGTTGGCTGTGGCAAGTTGGCTGTGACAAGTTGTCCCATTATGGAGGAAATAGTTTATCAAGATAAGAAGAGGGACATGTAGCCCTGCAGTTCAACGTAGGCCTCCAAAGTCTCCAATAGGCAGCGATGAGATCAGCAATATTAGGACTCTCATGTGTTCCCTCTGCTGATCTTGACAAATTGAGAAGCCCTTAAGTATACATGCTACATTCTATATGGATGCTAATATTGCTGAGAAAGAGGCTTATAGTTGTTGGCCAACCAGAAAAAAAAAATACTGGCATGTTCTGCCTTGAAGAATACTTGTTGTGCAAAACCAAACAGAAGAAGTTTTCTATTGCATAAAAATAAGAAGGTACACTTGCCAATGTCCAAAAGTAAAACCATGGCTAAAAGAATAAAGGAAGTGCAAGGAAATAAATTGGCATGTCATAAAACCTACTTCTCCTTGGACAGCAAGAGTACAAATATAGAGAATATCCAGCTGTTCTTTAGCACATTATTCTCCTGACTGGGCAAGTCTGGACTACTTTGCTTAACATTTGATGGATCAAATTGTTTGCATCCACTTTGAGAAGCCTCTCCATAGTAGGGTGCAGTAGCAGAACCCAGCCCTCGCTGTGTTGATGTAATGTCCTGTCAGCATAATGATAAGATGTCCCTTCTCTTATTACTACTTTGTAGATTTTCCACATGGCCAACCAACCGTATTGTCCACGTGGTTGGGTGGATAAATATTTTGATGCTATTGATTGATTGATGGGGAGCCAATGGTCTCATAGGAGACATGAAAGAGGGGCTGGGAAGATCAAAGAAGAATAGAAAAGGTCATACTGGGTTAGCTGGACAAATATTTTAAACTGGGGTACAAGATAGTTCCAGACCTTCATACAACAGAGACTCACAATATAACCTAAAGACAGAAAATTAAAAAGAAGCATTTATCATGAAGGAAGGCAAATATACGTGTCCCAGGATAATGTTGCGGGATCCAATCTGGGTTGGTGAGCAGGACCAGAGGTTTAGTCTTCCAAGCTTTCAGACTTGTGCTGGAACCCATCCTCAGGGAGCCTAGAGAGCAGTGGTGGGCTTCAAAAATCTCAGCAACGGGTTCTCTGCCTGATTGCTGGGTGAGTGTGGACATGGTGGCCGTGGCCTAGTCGGTCTCCTGCACCATGGCGGGGGGGGGGGGCGTTTTCACCTTCCCTGGGCTCCGGAGGCTTTCCTTGAGCCTCTAGGAGGGCCAAAACAGCTTCCCCTGAGCTCTTGAGGCCCTCCTGAGTGTCTGGCCTTCTGGAACATGAGCCTCCACATGGGTTCTGCACTTACCTCGCATCCAAAACAGGCTGCGTGGAGACATGGAAGGGGCGGGGGGGGGGATGGCAGGGCCAGCCAGGGGTGGGATTTGGCAGTTCTCCAAATCAGCCATAACATTAGCTATGGGTTCTCCCGAACTGGACGAATCCGTAGCAGCCCACCCCTGCTAGAGAGCCTTCCCTCTAGGAGAATATGGTACACATACTACACATTCTATATACAGATACAGATTAACAGAGTTGGAACCTTAGGTCATCTAGTCCAACCTCCCGCCCAAGCAGGAGACCCTACACTGTTTCTGACAGAATGCAGTCCAATCTCTTCTTGAAGGCTTCCAGTGATGAAGCTCCCACAGCTTCTGAAGGCAAGTTGTTCCATTGGTTGATTGTTCTCACTGTCAGAAAGTTTCTCCTTATTTCCAGGTTAAATCTCTCCTTGTTCAGTTTCCAGCCATTATTCCTTGTCTGGCCTACAGGCGCTTTAGAAAATAGCTTGACCCCTTCCTCCCTGTGGCAGCCCCTCAAATATTGGAAGATGCTATGATGTCTCCCCCCGGCCCTTCGCTTCACTAGACTAGCCATGCCCAGTTCCTGTAACCGTTCTTCATATGTTTTAGTCTCCAGTCCCCTAATCATCTTGGTTGCTACGGCTTTATAGAGTGGTATCTAAGGCTTTATAGAGTGGTATCAGTACTTCACTTGAACTTAATTGTATCCCTCTGGTTAACGCAACGTGGGATTCTACACACATTCTACCAACATGTGGTACACATTCTGTTAGAGCAGGGGTGGGCAAACTTTTTGGCTCGGGGGCCGCATTGACTTTTAAAATTTGACAGACGGGCCGGGTCAGCACAAGATTTTTTGGGAATCGCCCCCCCACCCTTCCCCCCCCTTCTCCTCCTTCCCCTCCCCTCGGAGGCTCCCCTCCCCTCGGAGGCCCCCTGAGTCAGGAGTTGCTACCTCCGGCGTGGCTCCAGTCCCGCGTTGCCTCGGGAAGGGAAAGGCAAAAAGGAAGAGCCGTAGCGGTGCTTTGCAACGGGAGCAGCGGCACCGGAGGCTCAGGCTCAGCGGCTCCTGGTTTTGCCTTTTCCTTCCCAAGGCAACGCGGGACTGGAGCCGCATGGAGCTGCGCCGGTGGTAGCAACTCCTGACAGCCCCAGCCGGACACCTGAGCGGAGCCCGGGTGAAACTGCCTGTTGCTGCTGCTGGAGCACCGCCGGGTCGCCTCCTCCAAGCAGCCTGCCCGCCCACCGGGCTTACCCTCTTCTGCGCGGCTCGGGGCCAGGCGCAAGCGCCCACGAGTTAAAAGGAAGCCGAAAGTTGCTGGGAAGTTGCTCAGGTGCCGGGAGCAGGCTTTTAAAGTGCCGCCCGAGCAAAGTTTAAGCAGCCCGCCCACCCGCCGGGTGGAACCCTTCCTGCTCCTCGGCGGGAAGACGCTCCAGCCTGCAAACTTTGCCTTTGCAAAGTTTAAGCCTGGAAGCCCCGGAAACCTAAGCAACTTCCCAGCAACTTTCGGCTTCCTTTTAACTTGCAGGCGCTCGTGCCTGGCGGAGGGAAGCCTGGAGCCTCCTCCAAGTCCGCCCGCCTGCCCGCCGGGCTTCCCCTCCGCTGCGCGGCTTGGGGCCAGGCGCGGCGCCCGCGAGTTAAAAGGAAGCCGAAAGTTGCTGGGAAGTTGCTCGGGTGCTGGGAGCAGGCTTTTAAAGTGCCGCCCAAGCAAAGTTTAAGCCTGGAAGCCCCGGAAATCCGAGCAACTTCCCAGCAACTTTCGGCTTCCTTTTAACTCGCAGGCGCTCGTGCCTGGTGGAGGGGAAGCCCGGAGCCTCCTCCAAGCAGTCCGCCCGCCCGCCGGGCTTCCCCTCCGCCGTGCGGCTTGGGGCCAGACGCGAGCGCCTGCGAGTTAAAAGGAAGCCAAAAGTTGCTGGGAAGTTGCTCGGGTGCTGGGAGCAGGCTTTTAAAGTGCCACCCGAGCAAAGTTTAAGCCTGGAAGCCCGGAAATCTGAGCAACTTCCCAGCAACTTTGGCTTCGTTTTAACTCGTGGGCGCTCGCGCCTCGCCCGAGCCGCATGGTGGAGGGAAGCCCAGAGCGCCGCTGGGTCGCCTCCTCCAAGCAGCCCGCCTGCCCGCCCGCCCACCGGGCTTCCCCTCCGCCGCGCGGCTCGGGGCCAGGCGCGAGCGCCCATGAGTTAAAACGAAGCAGAAAGTTGCTGGGAAGTTCCTCGGGTGCTGGGAGCAGGCTTTTAAAGTGCCGCCCGAGCAGGACCGCTGAGCCGGGAAACGGGGCACCAAGGCAGGGCAAGGCTCCACCAGCAGTGGCCTAGCTTTAGGTGGCTCCAAGCAGCCCGCCCCGCCCGCCGGGTGGAACCCTTCCCGCTCCTCGGCGGGAAGACGCTCCAGCCTGCAAGCTTTGCCTTTGCAAAGTTTAAGCCTGGAAGCCCCGGGAAAAAAAGGGGGATCGGCGGGGACTCACCTTCGGAGAGGTCGCACTCGAAGGTGATTTCGAACTCCCAGCCGAGGCCTTTGCAGATTTCTTTTCTTTCCTACCCCTAGATCGCTCCGCACTGTTTTGCAGCTTTGGGGGCCACGCGGCACAGGGCAATACGCCACACCCAGCGATTTTTTTTCAGGGGCGGGCCGGATTGAACAGACCAATGGCAGCGATTTTTTTTCAGGGGCGGGCCGCATTGGACAGACCAACGGGCCGGATGTGGCCCGCGGGCCGTAGTTTGCCCACCCCTGTGTTAGAGAGAAGTTCCCAGAAGATGGGCTCCAGCATGAGTCTGAAAGCTCAGATGACTAAACCTCTGGTCCTGATGACTGACCCTGATTATTATATCTTGCAGAACCTTTTTTTTTTTTTAAGTGGGGCTTTTCTGCCACTCCAATCCCGTGGCTAAGTGGCTTAAATTCCCTTTTTATAGTATAAAGATTCAGCAAAATAACAAAAACAGCAATGATAAGATAATATCTAAAAGGGACAAAGAACAATATGCCCAATAAGGAAAACTAAAAAGAATTAAAATATTGGTATAAAATATCTTCATGTCAACATGAGTGACAAGGAATATTTCACAAATGGACTTCTAACAGAGAGAAGGAGGGAGATTGCCTCCCTCAATTCAGCAGGAATGTTTACTGGCTAACCACGTGTTGAATATAATTATACTTATAATTGTTTAATTAACCATATGTAATAATTATAACCTTTCAAATTAATTAATGAAATAAATTATACAAAAAATATTAAGATACCTTTTTTAATTTTAAGAATCAACGGAATCCCAATGGAATACTAGTATTAGTATAACTCTCTTTTTTAACTTTTTCACAATTAGTCACCTATTAATTGCTAGTAAGGATGGTCCATGTTGTCATAACATTGCAGTTGCTTAGGGATACACTGAAAATCTCTGAACATTGCTAATGTTAATGCTGTGGTTTTGTATTGCTTCCTTTAAACCTCTTTGAATATTTGATTCAAATGAAATCTTGAAACATTGCTTGGTAAAATCCTCTGGCATATTGTGTGTGAAATATGATTTCCTATCTACATAGCTTACAATTTACTGAATTTATGGAATATTGATATCAGATGACACCTGCAAAATTGGAGTGAATTACCATTTCCCAAACTTTTGCCTAGAGAAGATGTTTTAGTAAAGGAGGGATGGAGCAGCTGTGTGATGATTTTTTGGGCGGCTTTGCATTGCTTTGTTTGAAAGTACCTTATTTTAGCTCATGCAGTCTTAAAACCGTGATATAGCCAAGAAATAGTTATTACTGGGTAGCCTATGGCATGTCCTGTTACATGGCACCTTCAACACTCAGCACAGTCAAAGGCAACTTGAACAAGGCTTGCACAACATGAAACAATGAAGGGTGAATTGCTAGGTGATTATCGTAAGGTTTGGTGGGTGGAGGAGGACACTATGCCAAGGCACCACCCATGTATTACAACAATCACCCTGATACCTGCCATTGCTTACAAAATATAATTCAAAGGTAAGGTTGAAAAAGTAAAGAAGACACATTCCTTTTAACGTGAAGTGTGCATGGCTCTGCAGGAGAGTTGACTACAAGCTTTAATTGTCCTTTTGTCAATTTTTTTTTGATCCTAGGGAAATATCAAGATTATATGCTGTGTAAAAAGGGGTTGGTGAATACTTGGCACCTAAACGATCCCCAAAAAGACTGTAAATTGGGTAAAATTTGCAGTGGGTAAATAGGGTCAAACTCTTTGTAATCCATAGTTCACTAATAGCCATTTACGACCTGGCAACTTCTAGATACAGTGGTACCTCGGTACTCATCCGGGATTCATTCCAGAAGGTGCAATGTGTACTAAAAAACAAAAACAAATACTGAGCAAACTACGTGACTTACCATGTAACCATTTACCATTTCAGCCAGAAGGAGTAGCGAGTCATGAGACAGCCAACGCCAGCAAGTTCTACTTTGTGCGTCAAGGGCCAGGAGAAAGATGAGTACCGGGACAAGATTTTTGCGTTAAGATTTTTGCGCTGAGTACCAAATTCAATGAATTTTGTAGCAGATAAGTGCCAAGGTACCACAGTATGCTGATAATAGTATCCAACATCCCACTTAGAATGAATAACACTGATGAGGTTACCTAGTTTGGTAATGAAATGCCTGCAAGAAAACAACCAAGTTCAGAGAGTACCGAGGACCCTCATGTCAGTCCTGAGCTAAAAATGCTGTCCTCTATGAGTCACACTACTAAGGGATGTTGGAAGCTCAATGCAGGAGAAGATCAAATTAGGAAAGGTTGATTCAGTATTTTAAAAATGGAATTTCTCTAGCTTGCTTCTCTTGTATTTAGGGCTGACTGGGATTTTTTTTAAAAATGGCACTGCATATGAATGCCTATTAGAAATATAGCTATTTCAAAAAAAAAAAAAATTGAAATATAGCTGCATTTCACTGTTATTTTATTACTGTTTAGAACAAAACACCATGTGTACTACTCTAAAAGCAACCTAGATTATCTCAGTGCTGATATTAAGCATCAAAAACTACATTAGTTAGGAAGAAAAGACAAACAGCAGCAAGCATAGGAAAACAGCAAACCATGCAGAGGTTTTAGGAAAAAGAAACAAAAGCAAAAAAAAAAAAAAAAAAACCCAAGACAGTTTAGGGAGCAATGAGTATACTGCTACTGATTGCTGAGTGGAGAAAATCATGAATGGAATGAAAAATGGAATACTCTTAATAGAAATGCTCCATGCTGCAATGGTTCTCTCTTCCTTCTGTCACTAAATATGGATTTTCAAGATATCACCCCACAGTGTTTACAGAACTACACATGTTGATGGGTGAAAAATGAATGGAATGGAATGGAGAGATTGGGTTGAAAAAAACAGCAGCAATCCATATTCCATTTGCCCTTTGACGTTCGTTGTTCTGCAAACTATTCAGATATCTGAAGTGCTTTGCAGAAGAGATCTAAAACTGTCAAGAATTAAAAGAAGGGAGTCAAATTATTTTTGGCAAAAAATAATAATTTTTAAAATATTTTGAAATACATATAAAATTATTGGTACCCTTTACAGAAATAAAATCATGTTGATACAATAACATTATGGATAACTTGGATGGTTCAAAAAAATTTTGAACCCTCTTAGGGCAGGGGTCCCCAACCACCGGGCCGCGGACCGGTACCGGGCCGTGGAGCACTCTTTACCGGGCCGCAAAGAAAAAATTTTTTTAAAAAATGGCGGCTTTCTTCGCCTTCGGTGAATGTTGCTGGGATCGGGGATCAAGGACACAAATGAAAGAAGGGGAGGGAGGAAGCAACCGAAGCCTGTCCTGCTCTCTGGCTCAGCTCTCTCAGTCGCTTTCTCGCTCCTCCACCAGCACAGGAAGTAACTGCTTCAAAGAAGCCGGGGGGTGGCTTTCCTGTCGCCGCAGCTTCCCAGCGCCCGTTTCACCCCACCCGCCCGCCGCTCGCTCGCGGTTCAATCCACAGTGCTCCGTTCTGCCTGCCTGCCTGTCTGGTTGTTTGGGAGCAGCTTCGGCTGAGAATAATAACTATTCGCCTCTTTTTATCAGCCGAAGCTGCTCCGAAACGAAGAAGGCAGGCAGGCAGGCAGGTAGAACGGAGCACTGTGGATTGAACCGCGGGCGGGCGGGCGGGCGGGGTGGGGGTGAAACGGGCGCTTCGGGGAAGCTGTGGCGACAGGAAAAGCCACCCCACCCCCCCATCCCCGGCTTCTTTGAAGCAGTTTCTTCCTGGGCTGCTGTAGGAGCGATAGAGTGACTGAGAGAGGAACGAGGCAGACACCTGAGGGAGGGAGGGAGGGAGACACCTGAGGGATGGGGCTGAGGGAGGCAGGGCCAAGGCGCTCCCTGAACTTGGTGGTTTGCTGGCAGACGTTTTATTACCCGACTAGGTAACAACATCAGATGTTACCTAGTCAGGTAATGAAACGTCTGCAAGCAAACTACCAAACTCGGATTCTCTCTCTCCCCCGGTCCTTGAAAAATGTTTCTGCTTGAAACCGGTCCCTGGTACAAAAAGGTTGGGGACCACTGTCTTAGGGTATAAACTGACAAGTGGAAAAAATACTGTCTACAATTATGAATATAAAAGTAAATTTGCTTTAAAACATTTCAATTTTTTGTTCTAATTGAACCACAGTTACTGTGTAATGAATATTGCGTCTCTTTGTTTTTGCATGTTTGCGCAAAATGGAGACACAAAAGGTTAACATTAGCATTATAGTAAAATGGCCACAACAAAAGGTAGGGCAAAATCTTAACCTGAAATTGTTACAGAAAGTACTACTTTTCACGTTAAAAAAAATGTGAGAAAAAAGGAAGAAGAAAAGAATTCTTAAAATACACATCTTGCTTCAGGAAACTAATCATTTTTCATTTTCTAAATCTGACATATTTATTGTTGATTTCTACTTTTTTATTTGTTATTATTGTCATGAACGTCTGAAGCAATAGGTTTTGGTATTGAGACAAATTATTTTTCTTTAGTTGATTTCGTGATTCCCAAATATAGACCATTTTAATATATTAGCCATATAAAAGTAATTTTTCATAATCCATTTTTTTCATTGGCTGGTACCCCCACTCCTAAATTTTCCCCAGGATTTCTTGGATCTTTATACCTTCGCAATTTTGTGAAAAAGACACCTAAGATTAAAAAAGCTAAATTCATAAAAATCTCAGGTTTAAGAAGATTTAGATGGAAAGCAGTGTAGAATTTGGGACATGAAAATGTATGGAAGTAGCTCTTTGAAATTGTAAGCAGTCTTCAAATTTGGAGAGCAGATTGTAAAATGGCTGACATGATGGGCATGTCCAATCAAAACACATCTCTTAGAAGGCAAATGGATTAGGTAGTTTTCTACCAGCCTCTTTGCCCTCCCACAGTGTTCTCCATCACCACCTAACTGTTGTCTTGTTGTTGTTTCCAACCCAATGGAAAACTGGGGAAAAATAATGCAAAGGGTTTGGGTGTCTGTCAACCTGTCCATCCATCTGCACCATAACCCTCCAAACTCTAAAAAACAATGTGTT
The DNA here is from genome assembly GCF_049901735.1 of Notechis scutatus. Taxonomy (NCBI): domain Eukaryota; kingdom Metazoa; phylum Chordata; class Lepidosauria; order Squamata; family Elapidae; genus Notechis; species Notechis scutatus. The sequence continues at coordinate 170,909,924 of NC_142010.1, forward strand.
AGATCGGAAGTGGATCGGTTCGAAGGAGACGCGAGACCATTCTAGTGAGTTCAGCTCTTTATTGGGAATAGGAACAGTCTGAAGAATACAAGCCGCAGCAGCCCTTCATATAGGGCTGGCTCGCGGCTCGGCGGCCAATGGCAGCGCTTTGAATCTCCCGCGATCGGCACAGCCAATCGCGGTAGAGTCTTAGCGCTCCAATCACGGCCGGGGCTTCAACCAATCAGGTCGCTGTCCGTCTGGACCAATCAGTTTGCGAGGGTTTGGAGTATGCTAATACAGCACACCCCTCCCCTCTTGGTTTCATCTGTCGGTGCGTCGTGACGTAGTCGCGCAGGTAGGCGGGGCTTCGTACCTGTCTAGTTGACCTGCGCGGCTCAGTTCTTGTTTGGTTGTCGACCGGTTCGGAGGCCTTCTCTGTCGCTCCAGTTCCCAGGGATGGAACCGCCTGGAAGGTCGGGCTGGGCCTTTCTTGGTAGCTCCCTCCCGGTCTACCTGGGCTGGTTGAGCTGCCGCCTCTGTTGTTCCCGCTGGATTTTTCCGGGCTGGTTGAACTGGCCTGGCTGCTCCTTCCCGGTGACGATTCCGGGGTTGCCTGTTCTGTTGGTTCTGCGTTTACTGGTGAGTAGGACTGGTTTATTTACGGGTTATTTGTTCTGGGTGGGGGCTGTTCAGCTTGCGCTAGGGGTGTTCCTCTTTCTTTAACGCTTGCCGTTTCCCCCCCCCACTTCTAGTTTCTTGCTCGGTTGTATGGTTGTTGACTATTCTGGACCTCAGTTGGTTAATGTGCCGTTTCCAGTTTTTCCCGTCGCTTGTTTCTAGTCGGTATGATATGGGGCCGGTTATTTGGGTTATCGTTGCTGGTATCCAGAGTGGTTCCCCTGATAGGTTTTTCGTGTATACTGCGTCCCCTATGTTGAATTCTCTGTGTTTGCTGGAAGAGCCCGGGGGTTTGTCAGGGGTGTACGTGGGGTGCATTCTATCTAGCGTTGACCATAGTTTTCTGCCCATCATTAGTTCTGCCGGGCTTCTATTTGTGGTTGCGCTAGGTGTGATGTGTTGAATGAGGAGCATTTTATTGATTTTGTCTTGTATGTTGGTTGCTTCTATTTTCTGGATGGCTTTTTTTGTGTATTGGACCATGCGTTCCGCCCGTCCGTTCGCCGCCGTATTTGCCGGCGCGGTTAACGCATGGCGTATGCCCTGGCCTGCCAGAAATTGTTCAAACGCTAGTGCGGTGAACTGGGGCCCGTTGTCCGACACTATTATATCTGGCAGGCCGTGTGTGGCAAAGAGTTTGCCCAGTTTCCTTATTACCGCCTCCGTTGTGGTTGATTTCATGGTGCTTACCTCCAGCCAGTTGGAGTAAGCATCTACTGTGATGAGGTACATGTGCCCCTTGGTTGGCCCCGCGAAGTCTATGTGAATCCGAGACCACAGTCCTCTTGGTGTTTCCCACTCATGTATTGGGGCGGCGGGAGGACTGGGTCTGGATTCTTGGCATTGTCTGCATTTGGCTACCCAGGTTTCAATTTGTTTATCCATGTCTGGCCACCATGCATAGCTTCTGGCCAGGCTTTTCATCTTAACCATCCCTGGGTGACCCTCATGCAGCATTCCCAATACCCTTTCTTGCAATGTTTCCGGAATTACCACTCTGTCCCCCCAAAGTATACAGCCCTTCTCGGTAAAGAGTTCAGTTTGTCTGTTTCTGAAGGGTCTGAATAGTTCGTCCTTGTCCCCTTCCGGCCACCCTTTTCCAACCCAGCTTAGGACTCGCACCAGCTGCTTGTCTTTATTTGTCTCTCTGGCAATGTCTGGCGCGGTCACTAGTGGGTTGGGTATTGTCTCTATTTGCAGTACCTTCGTCGTGGGTGCCAGGTCGTCTTCTAGATCGGGCAGGGGTGAGCGGCTCAGGGCGTCTGCGTGGACGATGTCCTTTCCGGGTCGGTGAACCAGCTGGTAATTGTATGCTGACAGGAATTCAGGAATTCAGTCATTCTTGGTGATAGAATGTTTGGTGTGGCCTTATTTCCTGCCAGGATCCCTAGCAGCGGCTTGTGGTCCGTGATGATTGTAAAAGTCCTACCGTAAAGGTATTCGTGGAATTTCTTGACGCCTGCGACGACTGCTAGGGCCTCTTTGTCAAGCTGGCTGTAGTTCCTCTCTGGTTTTGAAAGTGTCCTTGATGAGAAAGCGATGGGTGCTTCCCTCCCGTCTGGTAGCTGGTGGCTGAGGATGGCGCCGATCCCAAAAGGCGATGCGTCGCATGTTACCGTTAATGGCAGGGTCTCGCTGTACTGGATTAGTACCGCGTCAGATGTTAGCAGGTTCTTTGTGTTGTTGAAGGCGCTCTCCTCCCGTGCTCCCCAGGTCCAGGTGGCTGTTTTATCTAACAGCCTATGCAACGGTTCCGCCACGGTCGCCTTTTGAGGTAGGAAGACATTGTAAAAGTTTAACAGTCCCAAGAAAGCCTGCAGTTCCGTTTTGTTTTTGGGTCGTGGTGCTTCCCTTATGGCTCTCAGTTTCTTTTCTGTGGGGTGGATCCCTTGTTTGTCTAGGAGGTACCCTAGGAACTCGACCCTCTCAGCCCATAGCTGGCACTTCCCTTTCTTGACTTTGAGTCCCGAGTCTCTGAATTTCTTCAGTACCTCCCTCAGCCGGGCTTCTAGTTGCTTTTCATTTTTCGCGGCCACCAAGACGTCATCAAAGTAGGGCACCACCCCCTCTATTCCCTGGAGGAGTCTTTCCATGAGGCTTTGGAAGACCCCGGGTGCCACGCTGACTCCGAACTGGAGCCGGTTGCAACGGAAAGCCCCCCGGTGCGTTACGATGGTCTGGGCTTCGGCGGTTTCGGCGTCGACCGGCAGTTGCTGATAGGCTTGTGCCAGGTCGAGTTTTTCAAAGATCCGGCCTCCCCCCAGCGAGTGCAGAAGGTGCTGCACTACTGGGATGGGGTATGTGCTTTGCTGAAGCGCGTGGTTTAGGGTGGCCTTATAGTCCCCACAAATTCTCACGGACCCATCTGGCTTGATGGGGGTGACTATGGGGGTTTCCCACCTGGCATGATCGATTGGCTCCAGTACCCCTTGTGCGATGAACTTATCTAGCTGTTCATCGATCTTGGGCTTGAGTGCAAATGGCACTCGTCTGGGCTTGAGGCAGATTGGTGCGATGCTCGGGTCTATATTAAAAGAGATAGGGGACTCCCGGTACTTGCCTAGGCTGTCATTGAAAACTTCCCGGAAGTCCTCCACGAGCGCCGCTTCCCAGTCCGACTCTGTGGTACGGTGGATTCTGGTTACTTCAATGCCTAGGGGTGCGAACCACTGTAATCCCAACAGGCTCGGCCGATCCTGGTCGACGATGGTCAGGGGTAGCACTTCGGTGTGATTCTTGAAGGTGACTTTAAAATGGCCTCTGCCAACTACAGGGATTCGGTTTCCCTGGTAGTCCTTGAGGGTTAGTGTTTGGTCTTCTAATTCCTTGCGGCGGATGGAGGGAACCAAACGCTTGATGGTGTGCCATGAGACCATGGAGAGGAAGGACCCGGAGTCCACCTCCATGTCGCATGGCTGGTCTTCTATCCCCACCGTCACGTATACCTTTCTGGCGTCGCTTGTGGAGGAATGGCTGACGACGACGGTCTGGTGTGTTTCCTCCCTTTGTCTTGCCTCGTTGAGCCGCCTGTTCCGACCCTCTTGGCTCCAGCGGCTCTCCGTCTGGTGGTCTCGGTATCTGGTGGGGTTGTTCTCCTGCCTCCGTGGGCTGCCATCTCGTCGCCGCGGGCTGTAGTGTTTTTTATTTCTGCACACCTTGGCGATGTGCCCCCGCTTCTCGCACTGCCGGCAAACGGCATCGAGGAACCGGAAGTCCGAACAGGGGTGATCGCCTCCACAGCCGGCGCACTGGAACCTCGACTTATGACCTCGGGGTTCCCGTCGCCCTCGTGCTGTTTGCAGGCGGTGGATTTCCTCCTCGTCGTCCTCGGTTTCTGAGAAGGAGTCAATGTCGCCGTGGTGCGTGGTTGTGTCCCGGTGGTCGATCTCGGGTCACCTTTCGGGGTTCGGTGTCGTCTCGCCGGTCGCTGCTCGTGGCGCAATGCTCGATTGCCGCATCCGAGCCGCTGATTTCTTGCCCGCTTCAGCCACGGCTACTTCTGTGAGCGCATCGGCGAGGGAGATGTCGCCCTTTGCCATGATGCGGCTCTGGAGAATGGGGTCTCGGAGTCCCAGGACGACGCGGTCTCGCAGGGCCTCGTCCAGGTCGGCGAACTCGCACAGGCCACCCAAATCTCGTAGGGCCGCTATGAAGTCGCCGAGCCCCTCGCCCTCGCGCTGGTCCCGCCTGTAGAAATCGTGCCGCCGGATGAGGATGGGCACGACGGGGGCATAGTGGCTTCGTAGCAGGGGCTCGAGGTCGCCCCACTCCATGGTCTTGACGTCCTCCGGCTTGGCCAAGGCCTTGGCCATTTTAAACACCGCCGGTCTGCAGTGTGTGAGGAATACGGCCCGTTTCTTGTGGCCGTTGGCATCTTTGAGATTGCTACTCTCGAGGAACATCTGGAACTTATCGGTGTAGGATTCCCAGTCCTCGGTAGTGGGATTGAAGGGTGCGGGTGGTGAGTTGATGCCGGCCATGCTGCTTGCTGCTGTGTGCCGCCTCACCACGTGCTGGGTGGTCTCTTTGTCTCACGATCCCACCTTCGTCGCCAGTGTTAGATCGGAATGGATCGGTTCGAAGGAGACGCGAGACCATTCTAGTGAGTTCAGCTCTTTATTGGGAATAGGAACAGTCTGAAGAATACAAGCCGCGGCAGCCCTTCATATAGGGCTGGCTCGCGGCTCGGCGGCCAATGGCAGCGCTTTGAATCTCCCGCGATCGGCACAGCCAATCGCGGTAGAGTCTTAGCGCTCCAATCACGGCCGGGGCTTCGACCAATCAGGTCGCTGTCCGTCTGGACCAATCAGTTTGCGAGGGTTTGGAGTATGCTAATACAGCACACAATGGAATAAATTTGGTGAGAGAAGTCAAACTGAAATAATAAAAGTTCAAAAAATCCCCCATACACTCCTTGTAGGAGAAGCAGTTCTGCCAGCTGCTCTATTGTAGATTGCCCTTCCTGGTCATGTGGCATACTGAAAGAATAAGGGCTCGAATGAATGAACTGGAGCAGTGATGGGATTCAAAATTTTTTTACTACCAGTTCTGTGGGCGTGGCTTGGTGGGTGTGGCAGGGGAAGGATACTGTAAAATCTCCAGTCAGAGGTGGCATTTGCCGGTTCTCCGAACTACTCAAAATTTCCGCTATTGTTTCTCCAGAACTGGTCAGAACCTGCTGAATACCACCTCTGAACTGGAGGCACCCAATGAGGGTCATTTCAAACTTTCCTTTAAGTATAATATCTATCTCTGGTCCAAGTTTCTCTGCAATAGAAGCATATTTGAAAATTTTGAACGGCCTCAAACCTGTTTCCAGCTCATCACAACTACCTGATACTACTTCAGGGTTGTCACTGTCCTTCCCTTTGCAGAGATCTGAACTTAAAAAATAACGGTATTCTCCTTGTTTACTTGCCAGCATACTAGCAGTGCTATTTTCAAGCTCATAAAACTTCATCAGAGGTAGTAGTATTATGCAATGGGAAGAAACCTAAAGTGACCTGGACTCAGTGGAATTTTGGCTACGTTTACTCTGAAATAAGTTCCACTGAGCTTAACAGGACTTTCTTCAGGGCTACGTTGCTGAGAATTAGATTTGTAGAGTCTTAAAACTCCCACAAACAAGCACATAGTTGGGAACAACAATGCCTGTAATATAGATGGTCCTTGGTTAACAGCCACTTGTTCTGTGACAGTCCCAAATTATGACAGCACTGAACAAGCGATACTTGCAACCTCTCCTCAAGGTTTTGGCTGTTGCCGTGCCCCCAGGGTCACAGGTGCTTGGTAACCGGTCTAGATTTCTGACCGTCACAGCATCCTGCGGTTGCATGATTATGATTTGTGACCTGGCCTGCTGTTTGACAAACAATGTCAATGGAGAAGATAGCAAGTATTCGGAAGTTGCACTCATATGAGGTCCTTGCTTAATGTAATGTTAGTGATTCACCTAACAATCGTAATCAGTGAGTGCTGAAACTATCGTTGGTAAGTGGCATACTCTCATGGCGTTGTGCTTTACAACTGCATAGCTTAGTAACCAAAATTCCAGTCCCAATTCCTGTCATTAACTGAGGACTATCTACATGTGGCAAATGCTTGATGGGTACTGACTTTCTGAAAAATCTAAACATTTCCATCCCTCTTTGTGCCTTTGGTCGATCCTCACCAACTTTCTCTAGATTTGAGGCGGCATTTCCCAAGAGCTGTCAAATAGATCTCATTGGCCATTATTGTTCTTTTCCATCAACGTGTTCCATAGATGAGTGGGTGGAAACTGGAAGCTTCACTCAAATTTTCTTTTGTACCTCTGCATGTTGAACACAAGCCCTGGCAACCACACCTTCCTCAAAGTTCTGACTCCCCAGGGAAGGATTGTGTTGCTACAGGCTCCTAATTAGCAATAATGGGCTGCCTGTCACTGGATAAAAAGCAAGATGTTGTTGGCCTGCTCTTTTAAAACCAATTTTCAACTATCTAATAGTTTCAAGGTTCATCTACGTCTGTGAATTGGGGGGGGGGGGAGGGGAGAATCAAGCAAAATAATTAGGAGAATGCTCCCCAAATGGAGGAAATGAATGAGCTTACTTTTCATTGTTGACTTCTTAATTTCAAGGCTGATATGAGTTATTTACAGTATTATATTAGTAGTGCATAATTTTTGTGATCGAGTCCCTCTGAGGAAGTCAATGCATATGTAATGGAAGCATAAAAAGAAGAATATAATAATACAGTAGAACCTCTGGTCACAAATGCTTCTGACCACAACCAAATTGGATTCTGACCAAAAAATTCACATTTTTCCCCCTCACAGCCGATTTCATCTTCCGCACCATTTTTTTTTGTAAGCGCCAAATTTCCAAAATTAGGTTTGGGTCATGAGCAAATTGGGTTGCGCCCAAAGTTATGGAATGAATTATGGTCGTGACCAGAGGTTCTACTGTATAAGGGGGTTTTAAAGAAGCTCTGACATAAAAAAACACCCTCCCTTGTGCAAGACATTAAGATTACAAAGTGCAGTCACAAATTACAGAGCTACAACAATAAAATGGTAGCAGGGCCAAAAAAGCCTATCAGTGAGAATTCATTCAAAGCAGGCTTTCAGAGGAGTTCTAGGAAGGAGTTGTATGTAAAATTAGTGACTTGATGGTAGCCATCATCATGCCAATGAAACCCGGCCCCTTCATTTTACTTGTGATGCACACAAAAAAAGACTGGACTTTGAGTGTGCAATTGTGGCTCCTTATTGACTTTTTTTGACTCCCTTAGAATTCCCTTCTGCAAAAGGTAGAACCCACTAACAATAAATTCTAGCCCCGGTGCCTGTCCATCTCACCTATGTAATAATCCATTCTTAAAACCTTTTTAAATGACCAAATTCATGCAGGATTATTTTGAGATACTAAAATGGGGGAGACAGGGAGGGTGGGTGGGTCAGGAAGGGGAAAAATATACACTGGCAAGAATAGAATATCAATCCATAACCTTGGGAGCTCGATTACAATTATACTATTTATCATATTTTACGTATTTGGGGGAATAAAACTTGGTGGCATTGGAAGGGCATCTGGAAACCAAAGGTTTTGACTGGTGAACTAGATTGGAGTGACAAGGAGGGTGTTATTTCTTTTTAGTGAGAAATATAAATAATTGGGGCTCATTTCTTTTTTTAAATAACCTTGAAAGTGCAACTCAATTAAAAGCTTCATTTAGTTTGAATCAGTTTGATTAAACAAAATGGTAAAACTACAAGGGTTAGCTATCAGATATGTGTAGTCATTGTTAGGTACTCAACACCAATAGGGTTCATAGAGGATAAACAGATTTGCCAATGAACAATTCTGCTGCTATTTAAGCACAAAAATAAATGGGTGAAGTCATAAATAATGGATTATGTAATAATAGAAGCTTAATGTTCAATTAGTAATGGGACATTTAATTGAACATTGAGTAAGTTATGCTGAAAAGTAAAAATGAACTAGGATTTGCAAATTAACTGCACGTGTTTATCTAAAAGGTTTATAAACCACACCTTCGGCTCCCAAGATCCAAATTAGTATATATAAATGTTCAAACAGTCAATAGCATATTTAAAATAATACAGAACTCTGACCTTACAAAAAGCCTGCAGGGTAGAATTGAGAAGGTCCAACTTTTCCACCAGCTTAAAATAACCAAATGTGAAATGTACTAGGAAACAAGTAATTTTTATATATATTTAGATTTGTTTTCAGCTGTCACCTGAAAGTATGCTGTGATGACCTTCCTCAAGAGGTCATATAAAAGTCTGACTATTATCTCAGAGAAGACCTTCTCTATTATGAACCCTGAATATTCTGCAGCAAGAAAAATACTGCAATAAGAGTTATTGGTCAGATTTCTGACTTGGATTTCTCAGTGTCATCCATTTCCACCTGAACAATAGCAAGAAGGAAGAGATTAGAGATGGTTCTCAACAGTTTAATACATAATTATCTATATGGTTCATGACCAGGTCATATCAGACTGCAGGCAAATGCAACATAAGCCTCGTTTGTGTGCCCACGTATGGTGTAATTGTAAAGGATATTTTGCAACGAATCAATTTACCTACTAATATCAAATCTCATACTTGGTTTGTATTTCACCCACTACAGACACCTTCTTGTTCCATAATATAAAGGTGATGTCTCTTTTAACTGAACTCTAATCTTAATTTCATGGCCATATCCATTCTGTTTCTTGGCCAAGAGTACAGAAATGCTTCTTCCAGTGTATAACTTCCTAATTTAGCCTGAAATCCTGGAATTTCCAGGTAGTTTCCCTTCCAAGTAGTAACCAGAGTTATCCCTGTTTAGCTTCCAAACCAGACGACTACTGACATCCTATAGGCCACAATAAATTGAATTATGAAAATTAATTTACTTGCTTTTAATCTGAGAATAAAAGACTATGAGTGTTGTTAGTCCCAATATAATATTCAATAGAAGAGTGAACAATACTGCATACATGAATTGGTCAAATCATATAAATAGAGATATAAATATAAATAGAGATGGAGGCAGAGATGATAGAGGCTGAGTATATCCCCTCTCTGTGTGAATGCTTTCTGCAGGACAAGGTTGGAATTGACCAGCAAATAAAGAATAGATGCTACTTGGGAAAAAGATGTTTTGGACATCCAGAGGGTAATGGAAATAGCAATAGGGTGGGAGCTGGTGTAGAATCAGTGGCGGAGTAAGGCTCACTGGTGTCCTAAGCACTGACAAATCTTGGTGCCCCCTCCTTTGTACATACTGTACAAACGAAGCCAACATAACTTTTTGTGGTGCCCCCTTTGGGCCTGGTGCCCTAAGCACGTGCTTAGTCTGCGTAATGCGTTAATACACCACTGTGCAGAATGAAAGTGTTTGTGTCTTTTTTGCATACAAAGAGACTTATTAACAGTGCACCTAAGAAGCACTATTTTCAGCTGCCTCCTTATATTACTTTTTTTTTAATGAAGCCATTTTACTGGATTACTGGACTGTACAGTCATTTCTGATGCATAGGCAAAAATGGAGGGATGACTTGCTCTCACAGGCTATTTTGGCTCTGTACGCCTTATTGCTCTGGGTTTGCCTTCCCCAATTGGAAAGTTGCATTAGAACAATTATTCCTGCAAAAATAGAGAGGGTGGTACCTGCTGAGGTCAGAGAATCACTCCTTCCATTTTTGATGTTCAAACCTGAATACTATTGCTCATTAATGAAAGCAGCATTGCACATAGTAGAAGGAGGGGTTAGCAACCTTGGAGAAACTCGGATCTCTCTCTCTCTCTCTCTCTCTCTCTCTCTCTCCATGCTTAATGGCCATGGAATGCTGACCAATCAAAACACAATTCAGCAACAAAAGAAATAGAATGGAATATACTTTAAAAAACCTTCATGTTTTGCAGATGGAAACCAATATGGAATTTGTGACATGAAAGTGTACGGAAGTAGCTCTTTTGAACTGTAAGCACCCTTCAAATTTGGAGAGCAGATTGCAAAATGGCTGACATAATGGGCTTGGCCAATCAAAACACATCTCTTAGAAGATAGACCCATTTGCTCCTGGCCCTATTTATCCGTACACTGCTTTTTCTTTTTAGAAATACTGTAAGTCTTTGGAGGCAATAAAAGTGAGGCAAGTTGCTGTCCTCCAGATATTTGGGGGTTTAGTTCCCATCAGACCTAGCTACCCTGATGAAATGCAGAATTTCTGGAGAGTACCAAGTTCTTTGCCACTGATCTAATTTTCTAAATCAGACACCGCTGCATGCTCCTTGTTATTTAATATTCTTGAAATATTATCTTCGTAGTGCAGCGCTTTCATACAAAATTACAGCCCGCCAGTCACAAACAGAATTCATGAAACCCTATCAGTTATAAATAACTTTCATGCAACCCTGGAAAAGAAGAAAAAGGGGGTTACTTCTACACAGCATCCACTTCTCATGGCAACGCCTTTCTCTACAATATGTCTGGTATGAAGTAAGTCTTGTTTCCTGTAGTTAGCAAGGGAGATTCAATTGTAGTAAAGTAAATCCTTTCATAACAATACTTCTCAATACTTCTTTTGCAATTAGAGATTTGTAAAGCTCTAATTTAGTGGCTGAGGTCATGGAATGAATGAATTGGAATCTGTGCCATGAAATGCCATCAAATCCTGGATGCATATTTGTGGTGCCACAGGAGAAAGAGCTCAAAGATAGAGAAGGAAGGCTTAGCTGGGGCCTGCACACCTTCTCAGGGTTTGTCAACCCCCCCTGTTTCTTGGATCAAAATTATTTCATCTCTCCTGGGTCAGTTTTTGTATCTCAGCTACAACGAAGGTCAGCTTAGAACAGGTCAGCTTAGAACAGGTCAGAGTGGAGGGAGCTACTGACAAAAAAAAAGAGGGTATTACCAAATTCTCATTTTATTCTGCTCCATCTCTCTCGGCCCTCATGTCCAGAGAGTAGACATGAAGAACCATGAATATACCTATCCTGCACTCTTACAAGAGGCAAACTGGCGCATATGGTGGTAAATGTACAACAGCTATTCAGTATGTGCATTAAACACTAGTCATATTGCTGACTTTTGCAAACATTAAATACAGTATCTAGCTACCAGCCAAGATATTACATAACAGACAACATATGAAAAGGTCCTCCATCCCACTTCAATCCCTGTGATAGATTGGCAATTTCATTTAGCAAATTCAGAAAGAGGGGGCTATGGACAACTTGGGGACCAGAGGCAGGAGTCAATGCAACATTGTTGATGGCCTTTTTTATACTGGTAGTGTCACCCTACACATGTGTTAATGTATCATTACAGCTGTGGCTGGGTGATGCTATAAGATAGTATCAATCTCCTGTTGTCGGGTGCAAAAGATCAGGACCACACATGAACTTCCAATTAAACTGATTTAATTGCTTGCCTCCAGAAGTTGTGGGTGCTTTTAAGAAGAGATTGGGCAGCCCTTTGTTGAGAATGGTCCCCTACTTGACTAGAAGAGGTTGGCCTAGAAGACCTCCAACTCTGTTATAATGTATATAATGTAGACAACCCTCACTCTGTCAAGGACCTAGGAGTACTCATTTCAAAAGATCTAAGCCCCAGAGCTCACTGTAACAGCATTGCCAAAAGGCATTAAGTGTTGTTAATCTAATTTTGTGAAGCTCTTCTCCAGTAACATTGAACTGCAAACCAGGCCATACAAAACCTTTGCCAGACCAATTCTCGAATACAGCTCATCTGCCTGGAATCCACACTGTATAATGGACATTAATACAACTGAACGAGTCCAGAGGTATTTCACGAGAAGAATACTCCATTCCTCAGCTTGCAATAGAATACCTTATGCCACCAGGCTTGAAATTTTGGACCTAGACAACTTAGAACTACGCCGTCTACAGTCTGACCTAAGCTTAGCACACAAAATTGTCCGCTACGGCATCCTACCTATCAATGACTACTTCAGCTTCAGCCACAATAACACACGGGCAAACAATAGATACAAACTCAAAGTAAACTGCTCCAAACTTGATTGCAGAAAATACGACTTCAGCAACAGAGTGGTTAATGCCTGGAACTCACTACCTGACTCTGTTGTTACATCCTCAAACCTCCCAAACTTTAACCTTAAACTGTCTACCATGGACCTCACTCCTGTGGGGAGACCTCCTGTGGAGGTCTGTAAGGGGGCGTGCATAAGCATACCATCATGCCTACCAACCCTGTCCTACTGTTCCCATTTATTCGTACTTATTTATTATGTATAAACTTATACCTGTTTATACTTATATGATTATATGTTATGTTCACACCTATACTTGTTTTCTCATACATGCTTGACAAACTAAACTAAATAAAAATAAATAAAATAAAAAATAAATAATGTAATGTAATGAAATGAAATTCTGATACATTGCTCACACCTATGCACAGGAATCTATTCAACTAAAAGCACTATTTTGCCACTAGAGAAGGGTTAGTGGAATTCAAGAGGGGTTGGACTTTGTGGCCAATTCCTCTTTTGATTCCGTTCCCAGATTCTTTCACATGTGTTGAAGTGACCCATAACTTTATAACAGCACTGATTCCATTGTTGATTTAGGTGATATTGAGACATATTAGCAATACACAACTCCATCCTTTGTTGAAATTTAATAATCTGTTCCTCCAATCTCGAGCCTTCAGCATCAAATTCTAGAATTCACCCCTGTGATGGATGGAAATCCTGGGAGATGAAGTCCCATCTATTTTGAAAATTCTGAGTCGAGAAAGCTATTTCATGCCACCATGTTTATGGAAAGACTTTGAAGGTAGCATCTGAGATTAAGTAAGCAGACTTATATAATCGTAACATAGTTTTACTGCTATCTCAGTTTTGTTTCAACTAACCTTTTGCAATACACAGAAACAAACCCTCAGGAATTTTAAAAATTCAAGACTCATAAATGCATTTGCTAGGGATGGTTTCTGAATTAAAAAAATGTTTATCTTTTTATAATATTGACTTACGTGGTGAGCATAAGAATCCATAGGATGATGGGCAACAAGAAGTCCTCTGTGAACACTAATGCTTCTATTCATATAGTTTTATTCATATTGTAGCTATTCTATGAGATTGGCTCTTAGGGAGAAGTCCTGGCATTTCTAGATTTTTGAATTCAAAGCCAGGGAAAAGCTGTAGCCAAAAATTTTGGAATCAGCTGTTAACCAAAACAAGAAAAATTGGGTTCCAAAAACCACCAACTGGTTGAAGAATTTTCTTTTAACCTTAAATTATATCTTAAATCACTGGGTGGTTCCAGGTGGACAAATGAAAGTCAACATTATCTGGCCTCTCAATAAAATGATGTGAACTCATCAGAATTATTCCACCTTAAAGGCCTCAAGTAGGCACTCCCAATGAGCTTTTTTCTCTCAACACTTTATATCCTTGATCCCATCCACACCGTATCAGTTTATTAAGAGGTCATGGGATTAAGGAGCATTCCAAAGCTTGCAGAAATTGTTTCGGATGAATTGTTAGATGGATCTTAAGGGCACTGCAGACAACCTCTGTGTTGCAACTGAGCCTTGTGTGGTAACCGAGCCTTGACTGTTCCAAAGCTATTCCTTTTGTCTCTTGAAGTTTTCTGATTTTGCAAGAAAGCACAAAAACTTCCTTCTTGCATCCAAGGGGAATTTTTATTCTTCATGTCTTACCTATTTGGAGGATGGAGCACTGTTTACTATTCACTTATTCACTGTTTACTATTCAAATTTAGAAATGCCACAGTTGTTCAATCCACATTTAGGATAGTAGAGTTGTCCATTTTCTTTCCAAGTACTCCCTGTCCAGTTACTTTTTCTTCTGGCTTCATATCCATCCAGTTTTTCTCCCTCCTTTATCTTCACTTCTCTGGGCAGCTATCTTTTCTTCTTGCTTCACCTAATAGCTGGCAGTGGTATCCAGGTGGCTCATTCTGTGACAGGGAATCATTCATGAGTTTAATCAAGATTCGTGTCAAGCACACAACCCAGCCTTCAACATGAGCAACAGCGCAAAGCTCAGGAAGTGGCTGTTCCCAGGATGAGTCAAGGGGAGCCACAAGAATAAAGTTAGATCGCTTCCCAGATACAGCAGAACACTTGCACCCCAATGTCAGTTTTCCACAACCATGCAATTATTACGTTCATTCATGAGAGATTACAGGATTACCGTCATTCATGAGAGCTTCTGCAGGGGCAGGCACAGGACCGGAGAAAAAGCACAGGTGCCTCAATGGAACAATTGCAGCACACTCCAAAATTTCTCGGGAGGTAGGCTAGTCATCCTTCACCAGAGAAAGGAAGGACTAGGCCAACGTGCAAGAAACAATACCGAAACCAGCGTGACTTGCTTAGAGCTGAGCAGCATAAAACATGAAGAGTGAAACATAAAATTGCTGGATTTAGGAGCACAATGATTGCAATGCAGGAAGTCAGAATGTATAGCCCAGCACCTGTGGAAATGAAGGCCCCAAGAGTAGCACAGCAACTGGCAACATGCCTATGTGTTCCTGCTCTATGGTGCCCAGTGGTGATAGCAATCACTCTGCATCTCAGTACTCCATTCATCCTTTCAGATCAGAACTGCCTATCCCATACCGTATCTGTCTGTTTATTTACTTACTTACTTATTTACTTGTTTGTTTGTTTTGCTGCCCATCTCATCACGAGGCTTACAATGTTAATATTATACATCAATAATATAATCATATTAATATACATTTAGGAGGCAGCATGAATATCTGTTTTGAAATTCATCTTGGGCATATAGCAGCTCAGTTCCTACCGTGTTTCTCATATAATAAGGCTGGGTCTTATTTTTTTTTGAGCCCCGAAAAAATGGCTAGGCCATCTTTTTGGGGGTGACTTAATTCCCCCCCCCTTGCATCTTCGGGCGGGCGGCGACGGCTTGGATATTGACCTCAGCGTTGGTGGGGCACTTTGTATCGGGGTCAACACAGGCAGCACCATATCCGGGTGTGCAACAAAAGTACTTCCTAACGGCAAGCCCCCCCACCATTCCCCCCCCTTTCACATGTTTTAATATAGGCCTTAATTTGGGGGGAAGGGCTTAATTTCATTTCATGCCTATAAAACATGCTGGGGCTTCCTATTGGGGGAGGCCGTATTGTTGGAGAAACAGGGTAGGTTTCCAGACTGTCTATTTCCTCCTGGGAAGGAAACCAAAATGGCAAGGAGGAAGGGGGAAACCTGGATGTGATGTGCACTTTGTTTTCTCCTGGCTCATTTGGACTATTGAGTCCCTAAGGAGGACTTGGTTACAGAGGCGTATCCCTATCAGCAGAGAGCCAGTCCCCACTGCCTTGACTGTATTGACCGTTGGAGATGATGAATGGTAGGTTGCTAACTTCACGATGTTGCATGATACCCTCTCTGAGATGGAGACTTGCTTTGCAAAACCCAATGTTATGCCATTGCAATCTGGTAGAAAGAAAGTGTGGCTATTACTCAATGATGGCTCACAATAAAGTCACCATGCAGGGAAATTGCTCATCAGTTGGGTTTTAAAAAGAATCCCCATCATGGTAGAAGTTTCTCTGTAGATTGAGTATGAACTATTGGAGACTGCGGCTTGCCTCAGGAACTGCAGAAAGTACTTAAGCTTTCTACTATGGAATATTTTTCACAGTCACTTATTCAGTCTTTGAGTTAGATTCATAGGGAATATGTTGGGGATTTGAGCTTCTCATCTTACTTACTTACTTAGCTACCCATCTCACCACGATCCAATGAACCAAGGACCAAGGGAAGGCAGGACCGGCAGCATTGGTGGAAGAAAATTCCACCAGTTTTAATTGTTGCAATTGAAAGAGTCACTTGGCAATGTAATCTGGAGAATATCTCCTCAAAATAATGCCCAATACAGACGAATCCATTTTTCTGAAGTAGCAAGGACATTCCTTGGAATTTATTTTATTTATTTTATTTTATTTATTTATTTATTTATTTTGTCAGTTTGCTTACAAGATAATAGGTATAAGTAAAAACATAGTTATGAATACATGGATACGTATAAGAAAAATAAAAAATAAAAGAAACAATAATAGGGACGGTAGGCACATTGGTGTGCTTATGCACGCCCCCTACAGACCTCTTAGGAAAGGGGTGAGGTCAATAGTAGACAGTCTAAGGTTAAAGTTTTTTGGGGTTTGGGGAAGAAACCACAGAGTCAGGTAGAGTATTCCAGACATTGACCACTCTGTTGCTGAAGTCGTATTTCCTGCAATCAAGTTTAGTGCGATTAACCTTGAGTTTGTATCTATTGTTTGCTCTTGTGTTGTTATGGTTGAAGTATTCATTGACAGGACATTGCAATGTATGATTTTATATACTATGCTTAGATCGGACGGAAGGTGGCGTAATTCTAGGTTGTCTAGGTCTAGAATTTTGAGTCTGGTGGCATAAGGTATTCTGCAATGAGTAGAGGAGTGGAGAACTCTTCTTGTGAAATATTTCTGGACTTTCTCAACTGTGTTAATATCAGATACATAATGTGGGTTCCAGACTGATGAGATGTATTTGAGTATTGGTCTAGCAAATGTTTTGTATGCTCTAGTTAGTAGTGTAATATTACCAGAGAAAAAGCTATGTAAGATTAGGTTATCAATTCTTAACGCCTTTTTGGCTATGTAGTTACAGTGGGCTCTAGCACTTAGGTCATTTGAGATGAGTACTCCAAGATCCTTGACAGAGTTTGGATCATCAACAAGGTCTTGACTATTCAGCCTGTATTTTATTTTCTGAATTTTTTTTTGCCAATATGTAGGACAGAGCATTTATTTGTTGAGATTTGAAGTTGCCATTTGTTTGACCGTTCTGATACATAGTCAAAGTCTTTTTGAAGGGTAGCAGTATTGTCTGTGGTGTTGAATAGCTTTACATCATCAGTGAAGAGAACACAGTTGCTCTTGATATGATCACAGAGGTCATTTATGTAGAGTATGAAGAGAGTTGGTCCTAAAACACTGCCTTGGGGGACACCACTGTTGACAGGTACAGAATTTGATAGGACGCTCCCAATTTTGACCATTTGTTGTCTGTCTGACAGGAATGCTTCTATCCAGTTATTCAGTTGTCCAGAGATACCATAGGATTTTATTTTTAGGAGTAGTTTGTCGTGTACCACTGAATCAAAGGCTTTACAGAAGTCTATGTAGATTGCGTCTATTGCTTTGCCCTGATCGAGTTGTGTAGTCCATATGTTTTTGCAGTGTAAGAGTTGCAGATTACAGGATAGTAGGTTGTTTGTCTCTAAGTGGAGGATAATGGATTGGTTAATAATTGATTCCATGACTTTACAGGTGATGCAGCATAAAGAGATTTGTCTGTAATTTTCAACTAGGCTGGGGTCTCCTTTTTGAAGATGGGGATGACCGTGGCTTGTGATCATAGGTTAGGCAAGGAGCTGGTCCTGAAAGATTTTTCAAAGATTATGCTTAGAGGTTCGGCTAAGGCAGTGGATAGCTTTTAGGAACATATTCTTTTAGGTAGCTTTTAGGTAGGAACATATTCTGTCCGGTCCAATAGATAGAGATGGTTTTAGATTGCGTAGTGCTTTTTCAACATTGTCTTCTGTAAAATCGATATGTATTAGATCATTGTAGTTGTCTGTGGTTCCACTAGGAAATACTGGGCATGATCCATTGCTGTTTACAAATACTGAGCCGAAGAATATGTTAAAGAGGTTGGCTTTAATAGTGTCGTCGTTACAATCTTTACCATTAGGTCCTTTCAGGGGTGGGATGGACCTTGAGTCTTTTAGTTTGTTGTTTACAAAATTGTAGAAAGCATGGGTGGAATTGGTGCATAGAAAGTTTTCTTCTTGTTTAATGTGATAATTGGTGCATTCAGTTTTTATCTGGTGACATAATTTTTTGTGTCGGCTTTTGAATTTGGCAACGTGACCAGATTTGTTTTTCCACCAAAGTGATTTATTTTTGGACTGAAGCTTCCTTATTGTTTTGGGTAATTTGCTTTTTCTGGTTTTGGGAATTATTATTGGTACATATAGTTTGATGACTCTTTTGACTTCAAGTAAAAATATGTTGTAATGGTCTTCTACAGTATTGCATCCAGTGAATAGAATTCATTATTCTGCTACTCCAGAATATGGTGGATCAGAATGGATGCTTCATTGACACTGAAATGGGGCGCAGTTGAATGCATCATTAGCTATGAGGGAAACTGCAGTCCATTCAGTTATGGACTCTGGTCAATTTCTCCCTGAAAGTCCCACAAGCATCCACTGCTTATCAATGGGGACAGTGCATATCCTCTTAGACAGTGTGTGATCAAGCCATTTTATGACTTTGAGATGTGACTTTGGGGATGTCGAAAGGTGCTGTGGCACTAGTGCAAGACTACTGTTGCCTGGAGACAATGCCTTCACCAAAATTAAAATGAGAGAGAGGGCGTGTCTGAATGGAATGATTGGGAGCTGTGAGGCACACCCTCACATGGAAGCCCAGAGCCAGTGTCACGTGGCTGAGGTCATTAGCAGCTCCAGAAGCAATAATGAACCTTTCCTAGTTCTATCACACCCAAGGCATGTTTTCTTAGCCTTCTCGGGAGAATCTGCCACCATGAACATGTCTGTGTTCATCACTACTTCTATGGCCAGAATTCATAAAGGGGAACTCAGTAGTTTTCATGTAAGAATGCAGCTCCTTCAGTTTCTGTAACGATTGAAGATGATCTTTGACTCCTGTTCATTCAAAACGTTCTTCTCTGAGCCAAAAATCAAATGCCCTGCCCCTGCAATGGCTTTGGTAGATGAGGGAAGGTTACACTGTGAGTCCAGCTGCACTACAAAGTCACTGCTATTATGGCAGCAAAAGAGGAAGCAAAAATCTGCTAGTGGCCAGTGCAAAAAGCCATTTTAAAAGCTGTTCAGCTCCCTTATTGGCATCCCATTACTCAGAACCTGACTAGTGAGGATGGATGAGCTCATTGTGTTGGCAAGAAGTAAAAAATTACCTGGCATAAGGACACAAGGAGGCAAAAAATTGTTCATAGTAAAGGACAGGCCATCTCTCTCCTCTCCCTCTCCTTCTTGTGCTTTCCTCTCCTCCTCTTCCTCTCTGCCTCTCATCCTCATATCACCATAACCCCAGGAATTAACTATATAAATTAAAACAAGGCCATAAATAACATCAAACTAGAGTAACAAATAATGGGAAATCTGGTACCCCATCGTCAAACATTTACTTAAAGGTATTTCAAAATGTCAAATGCACATATTTTCACACAGTACAAAAGTGTGAAACCAGGGGGACAGGAGGGGAAAGCCTCCAATGGTTATGGCTCTGGAGAGCCACTCTTGGCCGTTTTTGGCTCATCCCTCCACTGCTGAGGGCTGCTCCAGTCTGTGCCACCACGGACCTGCATACATAAAGTGTGACAAGAAAAGCAAAGGCATGTTAATGAGACCTTACCAAGATTGACTGTAGTGATTTTGTTGGTAATTCCCTAAGTTATGATTGTAGCCTTCCTTTGTTTTCTCTACATTTCCAGCCAACTCATACTCCAGTGCATACAAATAGCCCAGCCAAAACAGGAAGGGAAGGGGATCTCTTTGGGTGTTCTGTGTATTCATTTCACGGGGTGAAAAGTCAATCTTGACAATTTTGAAAGCTAAAGCACCTTTCAATAACAAGCTGATTGAATTCATGCCTTGCCAGATTTCAGGTGTAGCAGCATGCTACTATTTGTAAGATACTGAGCATTGAGCACACTGTATCCATGAAAGCAAGCAAATGGATCAAATGCACAAATCAATCCAGACTGAATCAGGTCCAACCTTTATTATAGACATAGACAGCGTTATTTTAGGGGGCAGCAGCCAAACATGGCAACAAACTACACAGTTCCTGAAATAAGCTTCTTGTGCTTGGTCTCACCCATTCTGGCTCATTCATCACATCCGAATCAATTCAGAGTTCACACACAGGGCACCAATGGCCAGGTTCAAATTATCCTACTTTGGGAATAGTATGCAAAGGCTTAGGTCTCTGGAAAAGGATTGGATGCTGGCAAAATGTAATAGTATGTGAGCATGATCTTGAGGAAGAGATGTTCCCTAAGGAAGGAGCCTGCAACAGATTAGTGGTCAGAGAAAGAAATTTAGGAAAGATCCACCTTAATTGATCAGGCTGCAAAAAGAGAAGGTGGGAGGTTTGTACTTTCAGGCTTGCAAGATTGGTGTTCGTCCTCCCAGGTAAACAGACAGGAAACAACCTGATGAGTTAATTGTACTTTATTGTAAAGTTACATTAATAGAATCTTGCAAATCTGAAAGTACAAATCTCCCATATTCTCTTTTTACAGCCTGTTCCCAAGGCAACTGGGAACAAACCACTTGAACACCATCAACAATGACAAAATCACCATCAGTCAATTGCAAATGTCAGCTTTATTTAGAACAGTTGCATCCTAGCTACAGTTGGATGCAACTGTTCCAAATAAATACTTTTAACACCATCAAACAACAACGTCTGCCTGTCCCAAGTTGTCCCAGGTTCTTAGGAAATAGTAGATAGGTGGATAAAAATGCGAAATCCAATCTAAACATCTGACTGACTATACAACCAACCATGATATATTATGTTTACTGTACTTGCCACCCAACTCCCAGTGACTCAACAATAGTTACTGGGCTGATTGGAGTTTTTCTTGCCACTTCCTTTTTTACTTCTGAGTTTTCAAAAGCTTTCAAATCTAGGGATTACCACGAGTGTGCAACACTTGAATAATAGCTTATGCTTAAGTTTACATGACACTATAAAGAGAAGCAAGCAGTTAATTATAAAGTACAAACCTAAAGTTGTGGTCATTTGAAAAGCCATTATTGATATAATAACAACAAGGCTGCAGAACAGATTAGATGCTCCAAGCATCCTCATATTCTCAAAAGAAAACCATTTAGATAATACAGCTAGTCATGGACTTATGACCACAACTGAGCCCAAAATTTCTGTGGCTAAGCCAAAGCAGTTGTTAAGTGATTTTTTCCCCCATTTTGCAACCTTTTTGCCATAGTTGTTAAGTGAATCATTGCAGTTATTAAATTAATTACATGGTTTTTAAGTGAATCTGGCTTCCCCATTGACTTCACTTGACAGAAGGTCCATTAGTGGGATTCAAATAATTTAACAACCGATTCGCCCAGGGTCAGGTTGACTGTCATGGGAGGTATGGCCCCTCCCCATCTTCCAACTCCACCGCACATGTGGGATGAGCCTCCCTCCACAGCCAAACTGACCCTGGGAGAACCAGTTGTTAAATTAATCCCCTCCCTGCTATCAAAGTGGATCCTGGGCACTGCACTGCAGTGCAGAAGTGGGAAATGGCGCAGCCGGCATGAGGGAAGGAGGAGGATCAGGGAAAAGAAAGAGGGAAAATGGCCTCCTCATTCCCTCACGCCGGCCGCTCTGTTGCTTGTTTCTCCATTGCAGTGCAGCACAGAGCCCAGGATCCACTTTTATAGCGGGAATGGGTAATTTAACAACCGGTTCACATGAACTGGTGTGAACCGGCTGAATCCCACTACTGAGAAAGTCACATGACCCTGGGACACTGAAACTGTCATAAATACATGCCAGTTGCTAAGCCTCCAAAGTTTGATCATGGGTCCACAGTGTCCACAGCCTCAATGGTTGTAACTGTGAAACACGTTCAAAACTCACTTTTTTCCAGTGCTGTTGTAATTTAGAATGGTCTCTAAATGAATGGTTAAAGTTGAAGACTACCTGTATAGGCCTGATCCCTTGCTAAAAAGAGTATAGTAGAATTACATAGCATTCAGGGGAAGGAAATGTATTCTGTACTCTTAGGATACAAACTCACTTTTTAGTTTTAAGTAGACTTGTAAAGGATTACAATGTTATTCCTGATCATTAGAAATTAAAGGTTATAGACCTCTTCTATGGAATTTTGGCTTATTTTGAAATACGTCTATTCCTTTACACCACAGACATTTCAGACAACTGTGGTTTTTCTTTTAAGATTCTAAGCTCTCCTCTTAAAAAATAAATAAAAACCAGTGTTTAAAACAATTATCTTTTCTCTCCACTGCTGTTTTGCTAAAGGTAGATTAGAGTTGAGACTTAGAGTTGCTTTCTGCTCAAGAAGAGAAAATATTTTCTACTGTACAATATGGGGGGGTGGGATTATGATTATATTACTGCAAAATGACCTCATATACCAAGGGCCACCTATTGGCATATTAAATGGGTGCATCTGCATTTGTTATTTTTTTCCAGGATTTGGTTAAGTTGTGAAGCTATATTCATAAAGCAAAATATTTTATGTTACTTGGACTAAAGGATGCAACTAAGTGTAGAGATCTGAGCACTGAAAACCAAGGTAGCTAAACCTGACAAGGAAAATAGAGCAAAGGATTGCAAGTTACACATCAGCGGTGAAACATTACAGCATAGAGGTGAATTTGTGTGCCTCATAAAAGAGAGGACTCATACGCAAATTGTGTCAAAAGTCATTTGAGGACAGTTCATATGCTTGAAAGCCACAATGCTGAAGGGTTTTTATATGTACAAAAGTCACTCAAAAATAAAGGGTACCAGATATCAACTGTGGGAATCACAGCTGGCGGCAATAAATGTTAGGTGGTGCTCCCCCCCCCCATGACCTGCAAGTTACAGGTTTGAGACCCTGTTGGAAAATGTTTATTAAAAGTGGGGAAATTGGTGGCAAAACATGAAGATGTAGAAAGGTCTGTTTCTCGGCGGAAATAAGTGAACATTATTGTGCTTAAGAGCATACTTCTGCCTTCTTTTATTAGATGGATGAAAAATACCATAGGCCAGAAAAAGCAACAGTAAATTATAGCAACGAGGACATAGGAAATGCATGTGATAAAACAAGAAAGGGGGAGGAGTCAAGGATGAATGGATGGTGAATGAATGTGGATTGTGGGATTTTTGGTGCTTTCTGAGCTTGGTTGTTTGCTTGCAGATGTTTCATTATCCAACTACTGTAGGTAACATCACCAGTGCTAATGATGTGCTGATGATGTTACCTAGTTGTGTAATAAAACATCTGCAAGTTCAAAGAGCACTAAGAATTCCTTGAGCTACCTATTTATTATCTTCTATTGAATGTGGATTGGAAACAAAAATGATGACCAGTATAAAAGAAGTATATATTGTGATAGTTTGGTCAAAAATAGAAAGAATGAAGATATAATCGCCAAGGAAACCAGGGAAAAGTGAATAGATCAAGAGGAAGAGGAAGATTGACAATTGTAGTATTAGAGGGAGGTCATAAGAAGAGAAGAGAGAAACTAAAGAAAGAACTAAAGGCAGTGCATGAATTGGTCCATGGGCATACTGAAAACAAGGCTGTATAAATAGTGTCGCTATAAAGAATAATTTATTTATACAGATTATCTACCACTTGAAACTAGTTCTATTTTCTTTTATCTTATTTCTTGTCATTTCTTTCGCTCACTATTACTTACTTTTTTTCTGGGCTTTGCTTTATGTTGTTTGCATTAAAAAGGAATGGATGGATGGATGGATGGATAGATATTTGTTTGATCCAAAATCCTGTAACTGGCCAATAAATGTTTAGGTCTGAGTGTGGACTTGAATTTGATCCTTGTCCAATACCGTGACCATTATACTGCAGTAGCTAATATTCAGTTACTTGGGAACCATATTTTGAAATGGACTTTTATAAAGATATATTCCTATGGAAGCATATGGGATATATGCATTTGATCGGAGTATCAAAGCCTGCAAAACATCAGGGACTTCAACTTTCGCTATAATTTTTCCTATGGGTACCCATCAAAATTGGAGTTAATATACAAGAAGCACTCCTGGAGATTGTTGGCTGGGGAATCCTAGAAGTTGAAGTCCATACTGCTAAAAGTTGTCAAGATCGAGAACCCTTAAATTAACATGTAAAACTCTCACACTGTTCTGTATGTCACAATCGGCATGCATTCCATCCATATCTGATCCCTGGCCTGGAGACGAAATTTTTCGGAATTTCCTATTTTTTGTATGTCACAGTGAGACTGAAAGAATTGGTCTCTTTATTCATTATTTAGTTACTGGCTGTTCCAATTTTTTATTTGGCATTGGCTTCACTGTACCTTAGTCTCATATAACTATATCCAATATTTATCATATACTGCTATTCTTCATTTCTTTTCAGCATTGAAATGTTTGCTTCTTAATAATCAGACTGGTTATTTCCTTGTTTTACCTACCTAGGAAAGAAAGAATAAAAGCCCTTTTTTTCTACTGGTAAGGTATTTGCATTTTTAAAAAAGTTTTCTCACAGGAGCAGCATTTGGTAAATTGCAAATGCAGAGGAGGATTAGCTGTAAATGGATGAGAATATTGCAAGCACTGCTGGAAGATGTCTGATAATTATGTGTAAAAATGGATCAACATTTCAGCATTGTTTGCTCTGAGTCAATTCCATGTCATGTATTTGACATCACGAACAATGGAAGGACATGTAAAAGAATGGAGCCACCCACAAAGTAATGGCATGTCTGAATGTAAGATCTCAGAATAGGTGACACATATTTCAAATAAACATATTGGATTTCTTTTGCATTTTGTATTGGAGATGCCTGAGACCTAAGACTGGTTTTATATTTGGATTATGAAATATTGATGTTAATGGTGTTTTTACGATGACGATAGCAGAGCTGAGATATTTCAGACTTGATCTGGAACAACCAACTGATATCTTAGACAGTCTAACTTAGTCCCTGATAATTATATCAGATGTTATTATGTATGCTAGAAAGTTTGCCTAAAGTGTCACTCATATATGTATATAATAATATTCTAAACCTTAAGGCAGTATGTTTTTATATTTTAGGTCAACTAAATGTTAATAATGCTCACAGATACTTCTGCCACTATATTATTTTTTACATTACTGTTTAAGAGAAGTGAAACAGCCGTGACCATGTGTACAAGTGTTTGCATCTCTTTTTTCACAATGTTTCCTCAGAATTATGACAACGATGATTGATTTTACTCTGAATTTATTTCCTATTGCCGCCATATTGTTGAATGTGGTAGGCTTGTGATTTCACATATCCTCATGTTAGATTTATGACTTCTGAGTGATTGCTAATAATAACAAAATGGAAACACAGTGATACAACAAAAGGTATTGAACAGATGCATAGAGTAACATAAATAAGTAACTGTTGGAGAAGTGTTCAAGGATATTAGAAGAGATGAAAGGAAAACCCTGTTTCAGAGGCGTCTACTGTTTGTTTTAAAACGTTTTTTATTTGGGTTTTTTTCCACATGTATTTCCGAGGACTGTCACTTTCTGTGGCCTTTGAACTGCCAATCCACCAAGTGGATGTCTATTGAAAATATAAATGAAAAGTATATTTATATATACATATATACATATATGAGAAGAACTTAAATAGAAATAATCATATACTTTGGATTATTTTATCAGCTTCCTCAATCAACTTTTGAATGTGAATTTTTAAACGTGAACCTCTAATGTGAAATGTGAGTTAAAATCTGAAGAGTTAACCTCTTCTTTTAGTTTAAAAATTGTCTTATTCTATCTAATACATGTGGTCTGATCTTGGCTAGAATTTGTACATTTAACTTCTTCATCTAAATCCTGTTGCTTTCTTAGCATTTCATTCTCTAGAAATGGCAGTTTATGCATTTGAGACAAGAACAATCCAGAACATTATTCAATATTGGGCCTTAAAATATTACAGTTGCCTTCCCAAGATGATGTTCTCCGAATGTGTTTAGATTGTAGTCCTCAGAATTCCCACCAATATGGTAAACCAAGACTGAGTCCCCGAAACAGGCTGGAGAAAAACATATCATGATGCCAATAGCTTGCTAATTTTTTTTTCCACATAAGTATTTCAACACCACTGATTTTATTAGTGGCTTGATATGCAGGCCATGGCAACAAAGGGTGATTCAAAATTTAACCACTTTGAACTCTGCACAAGAAGACTGGTTCTCTGAAGTCTTATTACTATGTGCTTTGAATTAAATATGTACAAAGAATGTATTCTTCTATTTTGAGCGACTCAACTTCCATAAGCATCTGAGTTGACATGTCATCTAAATACAGATACCACACCAACATTAGAGATGGCTCAATATCAATAAGCAAGGAGAATTCACCCCAAATGAATTTTATTTTATCCAGACAGTCGTATCAAATGTATATGTATGTATATATGTATGTATGTGTATATTATACCTATGCATATATACATACACATATATCCATCCATATATTCATACATGCATATTTGAAATCTATTCCCTTTCCTTGCTTTTGAAGAATCCATCAGTATGATATAAAGGACTGTTTAATTTTTTCTAATTCTATTTGTTTCTGTCATTCTTATTTTTTTGCATCTTGCCTGTCCCTCAGAGTCCTTTGTTGAAACAACACTATTATGGACTGCCATACTTGCAGTAAGTATTATAAGCAATCTTGACTTTGCTTCTGGGCAGCTGTTGTTCCTCATCCATCATCTCTGCATACCTGGCTGAGTTATGTTCAGCTTTTAAGCAGTTAAGTACCATTTGTTTACCTAACTGGAACACTTCAGGAGAAGAGGAAGGCTGTTGGTTATACGCACCCTGAGAGGGAGAGCTATGGGTTACAGCTGGGCCTGCAGAGAATGCAATGGGACACTTATTCTGGTCTTTGTCTTTTGTTATTTTATTCTTTTTGTAATGAACCTGTTTCATATGAGGCATCACATTTCCCCCAAACAGAAGGAAGACCAAGAAGCACCAATTTAATGATTCAGATCCCTTTGTGGGGAGATAATTGAGTACAGTATTTTTTGATTTATCTTTTTATTTCCACATGTAGAAGCAGCCATGCCCAGGCAGATGAAAAAGAGTTGCTACCCTTCAAAACAAACAGAAGATCCTTGGAGAATCTCTTCCATCCATCCCAACTATTTGTTGCCTGCCGTCTGCAAAGAATAAACTTTTGTTATTGTTGTGGGGCTGGTTAAAGCAGCCTCATTGATCACCAGAATGAAACCCAACTTCCTTCCTGAAGCACTTCCATTGTCAGGTCAACTGAAGATTTACAAAATAATACAAGCTCAGACTTTCCAATAACTTCCTGATGCAAGATTGTTAAAAATGTGGGGAGGAAAATAAAATGTGACTGAAGTTTGTTCCAACAGCTCTTCCTGTCTATACATAAGCCTGGTACCTAAATCATCAGGGGTTGAGGTCAACCACAGATATTAATTCAGGAAGCTTACTTCTGGGCAACAAAGCCACTGGGCACGTGTTTTCATTTTTTCCATTGCCTAATTCTGCAAAAGAGGTTTAAGATGATCCATTGGAATCTTTGCTTCTGTCGGCCTCAAAATCTTGAGAACAAGGAGTAAAAGGCAAGGTTTAAACACTTTCTTGTCCCAAAGTGCTGCAGACCTTAGGAAATGGGCAAAAATGCATATCTTTTTCCCAACTTGTTACCATTAACTCATTTTAATGGCATGGATAGTATAATCACACTTTAGAGTGAAAAAGTGAAAAAAAATGAGTAATTTCCAAGCTGTGAAGTAAGCATCATAATTCCTAAGTCATGTGGTTGTGAGGCCTCACTCTAGTATTAACAGCTGTCCAGAGTCGTCTGGAGTGGGTGGCTGTATTAAATTTAATAAACAAGCAGCAGCCACTGAAAAAGCTGCCTCTGCATGATGGCATGTGGTAGGACATTGATCTACCATGATTGGTGTGCTGCTATGTTCTCAAGACCTTTCCTCCTTGGGCAGCCATATTGACTTTCTTCTGGCTGGCTGTGCCACAGCTTCAAAGACAAGATTTCTGATTTGCTGTTTGCGACACCGGAGTTTTGTACTGGAATTGTTAACTTCCTGGAATGCATTTCTGGATCTCAGTACTCATCTCCAAGTCACAGTAAGATAGGAATGGGCAAAAATACCCAGCTTCTGGAATCACCTTTGTTTGATTAGGCTTTTCAGGTTTATCAGTGAGAGCCCAAGTCTTCAAAAGTGGTACAAGTAGGGCACACTTGTCATAAGGAGACTACCGAATTGGGGCTTCAGGTTCACCACAACTTCCATTCACATAAAACCTTACCATTGCAATGTAAAGAGCCTGAATGACTACTATCAAATAGTCAGCCAGGCATATGGGATCAGGGGCACTCATGACTCTTCTCAACAAATAGCCACTCTATTTTTTGCTTCAACATTTCCTTTTCACAGTTAGGGAGAGTAAAGCTTCTGAGTTGTTAGGCATCTATCAGATGAAATTAAAACCCTTCTAAATCTACTGAAAAATAGCCATAGATTTATTGATTGGTCTGGTGTACTTTCTGTGCTATGAGCCATTACAGGCAAAGCTGGTTATTTGCATTCTATTGCCTTTTATTCTCTGTCATCTTCCCATTTTTATTTTTGTTTACAAATGCACACCTTTCATTGCTCAACTATGCTTACCTACTGCACTTACTGTACCTATGCACTTACTGCATCTCTGTATGGTTTGCCAATTGCACAGTGTCAGATAGGAAAGCACTCCAGAGGGTTAACATCATTGCCCAGAGGCTCATTGGTTGCCCTCTCCCCTCTTTGGAAGAGCTTTATAGCTCCCATTGCCTTAAGAAAGTTCAAAACATTCTCTGTGCTGTCCAGACAGTTTAGAGTTAATGGGATTTGGGATAGTTACTTAGGAATTGTGAGCTGTCCTCTTAAGGGAATGCATCATGGTAAATGTAGTTAAAGGTATCCTGGGAAATGTACTCCATGTCACGTGACCACATCTGTAGTCCTGATTGGTCACTATAGTGACCCTTGTTGGGTTGGGGGAGGCTCCCTCACTCTTGCCTGAAACCACCATTTCATACCATGCTTCAATCATCATGGGGTCGAGACCTTTTAATCTTTCTATACTACAAGACGGATATACAAAGGATTGGACATTAAGAACTTCGTCACAAATGTGAGTTATGAGGATACCTGATGAACCAATAAAAAAGACTTTGTTATGGATGTTTTGTGGAGTTACTCTTTCTGCTTTATACCATCCAGAGAATAATATGCAGAAGATTCTCAAAGATCATCTCACCCTGGGCACCCTTTTTTTGAACTATTACCATCTGGCACACGGTACAGAATAATAAAAACAAGGACAAATAGGCTGAAAAACAGCTTCTATCCCAGGACAGTAGCTCTTTTGAATTCTGCTGTATAGTGCAGTATTGGTGTGGTGTTGGGGGTTTCTGGTTCAATGTGTGAAGGGTGAAGGATGTGTGTTTGTGTTTATTTTCATGGTCATGGTCATGATGTACACTGAAGATGGTGTTTGATTTCATTGTACGAGGTGCAATGAAAATAAAGTAAACTAAATTAAACTATGGACTGAGACTAAAGTGGATGTGAGGTTAAGTTCACTTGCAGGATTGCAGGGTTTTTAAAACAGTATCAATAAATCAATACAAGAGGGATAATTGATAATTTTCTGGATCATAGCAGGAATGTAAATTGCATTGGAATCACAGGAAATTCCCTCCTATGAAGCTGGAATTTATATCAGGAAATAATTCCCTACTGGTGTTACATCTGTGAGACACAGCAGCTCTTATATGCTGTCCATACATGTCTATCAGTGATTCCTACACCTTTCCTTAGCTTATGTTGTATTTGCACCATAGTTGGATTAAACAGGAATGGTGGAGGAATAAATGTTGTTGCAGTGGTTTTCAGTCATGCTGAACATGGTCAGTGATTCATGTTTCTGCAAAGGTTCTCAAAATCTCTTGTTGATAAGTGGGATGGAGATGGGAGCAATTTTGCTCACAAGCCAAACCAAGGTATAGATTTACTTTGAAGAATTGCTGGAGATGATGTGTGCTTTTTTTCTTTTTTTTTAAGCAAAGCTGTGCTTTCATTGTTGTCTCTTGGAAACACACAAAGCCACCTGTAATCAGGACGAAAATGTGACAGGAAGGATTGCACTAAGGGAAAGATACTTGAAATCAGTGTTGTAATTGAAAATAGACAAGTGAGTCTTTTACCTGAAACAACTTTTGTTGACATAAGAGTTGACAAGACCCCTTCTGACATTCTTGTTTCTTCAGAACAATCAAAAGTGTTTGCTTCTGGCCCTTTGCATCAGTGGCAGGATTCAATTTTTTCTACTACCGGTTCTGTGGGTGTGGCTTGGTGGGCATGGCAGGGGAAGGATACTGTAAAATCTCCAGTCAGAGGTGGGATTTTTCCAGTTCTCCGAACTACTCAAAATTTCTGGTTCTCCAGAACTGATCAGAACCTGCTAAATACCACCTCTGCTTTGCATGCTCTTACTGTATATAACTCTGTATAGAGTTATTCTGCAGCAATAGACAATAAATGCAAATATAAATGCAAATGAAAATAGGCCTCTTTTATTGTTATAGACACATTTTATTTAGTGATCTGGGGATTTCCTCTTCAGAAAAAAAATTGGTGGATGATCACTGCTAAATAGTATCAGCGTGTGTTCTTGTGTCTGTCTATCTGTCTCTGTATGTATGATTGTTTGGTATGGTTGCTGTATTTTTGTCAGGCTACAGAACTTTTCCCATTCACTCAACTAGAATTAACTTCTGAAAACGTATCAAAACATATCAAAAAGAAATCCTTTATTGAGATGAGACAATTCATGTAGGAGTTCAAAGCAGCATCTGAGGTCTCTCAGGCATACAGGGATACATAAGGGAGTTTAGAACCCCTCCCCTTATCTCGATGTGTATTTAGTGAAACAAAAGCCAGCATGTTAATTCCTCCCCACCCCTTTTGTAAGGAACGATCTTTTTCACAGTTTCCCAGGGCATACCTAATTTCTCCCCCACCCCCTTTTTAGAACGAACTTTTCCAGAGATTCCCAGGACACATCTCACTGTGGAATTTTTATGGTCTCTTCATCTCCTGGCTGTGCCTCTTAGAGGTGATAGGTTCCGGCCATCTGGCTTTTCTCCCTCCATTGTATCATGTGTGGGTTATGCAAATTCAATATAAGATTAAATATATTCAGGTTACATCAAGAAAGGATTTCTTTATTAGTCTCCCTCCCTTTTCTTCTTCCACTGAAGAAATGACAGATACACGGATCTGACATCTTTATCCCTCGTGTCTTATTAATACTATGCTAAAAAAAGCACAGACTTTTGAAAACTGATATAAGCTACAGTGGTATTTCAGTACTCATTGTTAAGGTGCGATGAGTACCAAAAATGATGAGTACCAAATTTTTCCCATAAGGAATAATGTAGTGAGTCACAATGCAGCTGGCACTGACAAGTTCTAACTTGTGTGTTGAGTACCAAACAAATGATGAGTAGTGGGACAAAATTTTTGCATCAAAATGCATTGAGTACCAAATTCGACTAGTTTCAAAGTAGTTGAGTACCAAGGTACCACTATATTTGAAGCAGCTAGCTCAGCCCAGGCAAGGTCCTACCAGGCAATGAATACTTCAGCTTCAACCATAACAACACAAGAGCAAACAATAGATACAAACTCAAGGTTAATCGCACCAAACTTGATTGCAGGAAATACGACTTCAGCAACAGAGTGGTCAATGTCTGGAATACTCTACCTGACTCTGGTTTTTTTCCCAAACCCCAAAAACTTTAACTTTAGACTGTCTACTGTTGACCTCACCCCTTTCCTAAGAGGTCTGTAGTGGGTGTGCATAAGCGCACCAATATGCCTACCGTCCCTGTCCTATTGTTTCTTTTATTTTTTTTAATTTTTCTTATATGAATCCATGTATTCATAACTATGTTTTTACTTATACCTATTATCTTGTAAGCAATTGACAAATAAAAAATAAAATAAATAAATAAAAGGCCTATTAAGTAAACAAATGTCCTCTATTTATTTTTAGTATCTTCCTCCAGTGCTGGAAGGCTGATCAAAGTATACAAGGCATTTTCAAACAAAATAACTTTCTTGAAGTTAATCAACTATGCTATCAACAATTTACATCCAGCCTCTGCTGTAAGTATGTTAGAACTGAAGTTAAATCAGATTATATTTTCTTTCCTTATTTAATGGTTTTCTGCCTTTTTTCTTTTTTTTTTCTTTTTTATGGAATCAGTCATAAACCACATAGTGTGCATTATCATTTCACAATATTGTTATATAGTCAATCATCTCTGGATCAATGTGACATCACAAATCCAATTAAGAGTAAAGACAATATTTGACTTTAGGTTAATGCCATGAACTTCTTCCTCAAACACACACCCGCACACCCTAAGTGAAATTGAGATCTTTAAAAAGTTTAACGGTGCCTTTTCAAGAAAACCTACTCAAAGGAACTCAGTAAAAAAAATCAAATTTAAAAATCTGCTGCCTTCAGGGTTTACAGTCCAATACACTCCCAATTTGTTTATTTGTTTACTATATATTGCATACATTGCTCTTTTCTGAAAAAGGCTAAAGGGTGGTAAAACAAAAAGCCAAACTGTTTAATGTTAAAGTTCTTAAGTAACCCCAAACTGAGATGAATATTGTTCATGTAGACTGTGGTAGTAGAATAAGGAAGAGCTTCTTGGATTAGGCAAACAATTGTCAGAAGTGCTGAAGGAATATCTGAATTTCTTTCACTGGTTATAAATGGAATGGCATTGAAAAGGCTTGATTCAGCCTCAATGCTGTGCCTGATGGGTTTCATCCACTGGACTCAACCATCTCCTCTCAGCTCCAACATGAACAACCCTGAGTAACCCAAGGGGGCCTACACAAGTGCTTAACTACAAATCAGAGCATTTGTGGGGGAGACCCATTCAGCACTTAAGGACTCTAATGAACTTGCCACACCTGTTGCAACGCACAACGAGAAAAACCACATTCATTCATTCTTTCATCCATCCATGTTTAAAACTCCTTCCCAGCAGACGAAAAGTGAATCTTACACTGTATAGAAATTCGGCAGTGAAATCCACTCCATTGTTTCCCTCCAAGTCAGAAAAGGTCACCTATTGTTGAGAAGATAAAAGGTGTACCTGGATTGGAGAAAATGCACTGACAAGGGCAGGCAGATCCAGAAAAGAGGCAGGACAACACTCTCCTTTATCCACAAACAAAGAGGAAAACTCGTGGCGCACCAGAGGTCTATAGCAAAAACAATCTGATTTTTATTTTTATTTTTTATTTTGGTAGCCCTGGAGTTCTTTTCCATGATGTCGTGACAAAGTGCTGCAGTGAATAATCCTCCTAAAATGCCTGTGGCAGATGCATAATGCCTATGGCTTTGAATGGGCTGGGTTGGTTTCAAGGCCTTTGCTTAATCCGTTATGTACTACCCTGTCTCCAGTCCCTACTTGTTGCCAGGAACATGAGATCAAGGTGTGGCTGTACTAGCCATCCATAGCTCCTCTCGGCTTTGGCACATGGTGAAATCTGATCAAGGTCACTCCACAACACATAAGGATACCTTAAGTAAATAAAAAATTGAATTCCCTGTCAAGTGAACATCAGTTGGGAGATGCTCTGTCTTCATTCTGGCCTGAGGTCTCATGGCTTACTGTATGTATATTGTGTGGTTCTGATTGTATAAGTTTCAGGACTGTCTGGCTAGTTTTTTGTTTTTCAACTCTGCGTATACATTTCAGCTTTCCCTACCTTGTAAAGAGATCCTTGTAAAGTTTATTCCTACCTTTGCTTTCATCTGTAAAACTCCTTTTTTGGATCTCTTTTCCATCCCCCACCCCTCTAAATTTTTCCTTCCAGGTCGCTGTGAATTCTGCTTTTTTTTTTTCTTTTCAGGTCTTTAGGCCAGCCATTCAGTGTTTTGGGATCAGGCCAACCAACTGCAGGGTTAGGAATGTTTTTTTTTTTTTTTTTTTGAAGATGTGCTTTCAGTGTTCGCTCCTGATGACTGCCTGGACAAGTTCCTTCAGTTTTCTTGGCAACGTTTTCAGGTTTGCCATTGCCTGCTTCCTAGGGCTGAGAGAGAGGGACTGGCCCAAGGCCACCCAGGTAGCGTTTTGCATAAGGTGGGACTAGAATTTACCATTTCCTGGTTTCTAGCCTGATGCTTTAACTACTACACCAAATTGGGTCTCTGGGACAATATGGAGAATGGCAAATAGTGATATTTAGAATCAGTATAATTCATCTAGGCCTGACAGATCATCCCCATACCAGTACAGAAGCTCATGATACAGGACAGTGCAGTGGGTTTTTAAAATATTTGTGTATACAGGAAGGTCACAATTTCTGCAAGTATGAATTGTTCAATACTCAGTTTAATATAAATTATACATTGATATCAGGTCGCATTTAATGTGAGTCAAAACTCAGTCAATGGAAGGCTAGCATGTGTGCATTTGAGGCTAGTGAGTGTGCAGTTGTTGCGGTTTTAAACACCAATTTGTTGTGTATTCAGAATGGAGAGAAAAGGGATTCCATTGGACAAAAACGAAGAGGTTCAATTTAAGGAACTACAACAGAATATAGAAATGCTTTGGATATAGTTTTATCCTTAAGCCTGTCCTTTTTAACTATTTAAGTATGAGATATCTGTTTATCTCCATGATAGTAATGATATTTAGAATGTTATTTTGCTTTCTATAGTTACTCTATGTCTTGTAAAAAATAAAATTAATTTTAAGTACATTTTATCTTGTAATAGTTTACTGTTCTATTTCACTAATAAACATGCAAAATACTTTTTAAAATTTCATTTCTGTCAAGCTGGAATTGATTGTCATATTTTCCATAGAAATATGATTTTGAGTAGTGCAAATTTGAACAATGTCATCATTTTGTGGGCTATAGTAACTGCACTGATCAAGACCTATCTGTAGTAATCCATTAAATTACTTTAAACTGAAACATTAAGTTAAAACATTTTTATAAGTGCAAAAACTTTGCAAAGTATTCTTAATATGTTTTCTCCAAAAAAAGGTAACATATTTGTTAGGTGCTTTTTTGAGAATTATTTCAGTGTAAAAAGATTAATTCTCAGCACTTGCATAATACTTTTTAAAGTTCACAAGGCATCTCCTTAGTAATTATACTACCTGGGAAGAACCTGTGTTTGGCTGAATTTCTATTCCTAATGAAGGGCAGAGTGGGTTGAGAAATCAACCTATTTAAAATATGATAGTGAATTGAGAACTGTAGATGAAAGATAGTGATGTCTCTTAAATGCATTGATAAATTCTCTAGAGTGTTTAATTTCGAATTAAAAGCAGGGACATTGTCCAAATACATTTTAACAATCATAAATTGGATCTGGCAAACTATCAAGAATCAACAAAACCTCCTAAGTCAAACACCAACCTCTAAATAAATAATATCACCATAATCAATGCCTCTCTTATTTAGCTGCAAATTACTCTGAGCACATTAAAAAAAAGGCCAGTTTTTGGCTGTGGAGAAAAAGGGAGATTCTTTTTAAAGGAATTTTAAACTGATAGTTATTTAATTTTGTTCATATTATTTATAGTCTCCTTTATGGGAGAGTTAACTCGGAGGTTGGGAAAAGTAAAGGAGCAGCAACGAAGATAATTCTTTTGTCAAGGACAAGATCGACTGAAATAAGGAATGGAGAAAAGAAAAGCAATTCAAAGATCCTTTCCAAATGTATCTGCCTTCTCAATTTGCATGCAGAATTACATTTTCCTCCTAATTAGTGGGAACGCAAAGTACAGCTAGCCCTTGACTTACAACAGTTCGTTTTGTGACCATTCAAAGTTACAGTGGTGCTGAAAAAAGAGACTTATGACCATTTCCCACACTTATGACCATTGCCGCATTCCCCATGATCAAAAATTCAGACGCTTGGCAACTAACTCACTTTTATGATGGTTGCAGGGTTCCAGGGTCATGCGATTGCTTTTTGCGACCTTCTGACAAGCCAAGTCAATGGGAATTCACTTTGCAACCATGTTCTTAACAACTGCAGTGATTCACTTAACAACTGTGGCAAGAAAGGTCGTAAAATGGGGCAAAATTCACTTAACAAACGTCTCACTCAGCAACAGAAATTTGGGGGTCAATTGGGGTTGTAAGCCGAGGAACCCCTGTAGTCTTTGCATTAGATGTTCTGGTTTGCACAGAACAGCCTGAGAATGCTTGAGGTAAAAGTGAGTTTCGGTTGCTCCAGTGGACATACTGGTGTTAAAAAACTGGTGTTGGCATGGCTGTGACAAAATACAAACATATTGGTATTAGATGAATTTGGATACAGTGGCAGGTGGGAAAATGGGTGGCAAGATAGGCTCCGTTCTAGTCAGCTGACTTGTCAGTTAATGTGGTAAGGCAGCTCTAAGGCAGTAAGTGAGGTATATGTGGAGAGGCTGAGGCAGATTCAGTGGATACTTTGAGAATCTCTGTTCTAATGTGTTGATTTTAGTTCACAAAAATTAAGATTTGCTATCTTTATAATACCACAAGGTTGCTACAGGTCATACTTGCCAACATAATTGCCATATAAGTAGGATCAGTGAGTTGGATGTTTCCTACTGTAGATGTCATTTAGTCCAACTTCTGTTCAGCGCACAATCCAATAGAGTAGGGGTGTTAGGGTTTTGGGAATTAACCCTAGCAGAGTATTTCAGCAGTAGTCAAGCCAGGCAGCCAAACGAGAGTGGAAGGGCCCCAGAGTATACACACACTGAACACAAACACTGTTTGTAGTTTAAATAGTTTTTAATCCAGTTAGAGTTTAAGCATTGTCATTCAGTCCATTAAGTCATTCTCAGTATTTCCATCCAGTAAGACTCACTAGTATAGTCCAAGTTAAGAGTCTGCAATATCTTTATCAGCCGATAAAGATATCTTCTCCTCCTCCGGTTTCACTCTCCAGAGAAACAAACGCTGGATATTCAGCAAACAGTAGCAAACAAAAACAGTTCAGTCACAGGCACTCACAGTCAGTAATCACAGTTAGTCGCAGCAGCACACAGTTACAGCCAGTAACAGTAACTCACAGTTACAGACAGACAGTCAGTAACAGTTACAGCCAGCTCACAGTAAGTTTTCCTGCTTCTAATGCTTCCTTATATTGTAACTTCTAACCGCACCCTTAATCGGCTAATTGCCTGCTGCATTGTGCTTAAAGTGATAAGCACTTAAACCATGATATCTAAGTTTTATATATTTATTCACCCAAACCATATTTGGTATCAATGTTATACCTAACATACTCCCTTTGGGTGAAACAAATATATAATACCTTTACAATCTTATCCCATATTTTTCACAACTCTCCTGGTGCTTACTGGCACCTTGGGCTTTAGTAAAATTATCAGCTAAATTGTCCTCTGACATACAGTACTCTAGCTGAATCATCTTACTTCTTACAGATTGTCTCACGTTTAGGTATCTTAGATCTGTATGCTTGCTCCTTGTTTTTACTCCAATATTTGTGGCCATTTGAATTGCTGCCTGATTATCTTCATGTATAATTATAGGATAATCTACTGTTATACCTATATCAATTAACATTTGTTTATACATTATTAATTCTGTACATAACAATGATAAACAGGAGAATTCTGCCTCCATAGTAGACAAACTTATATGCTGTTGTCTTATTGACTTCCAGCCTATTAATGTATTACCCAGCATTATGGCTGTTCCTGAAGTCGACTTTCTAGTATCTCTTTCTGATGCAAAGCTAGCATCTGCATAAGCACACAGAATTAAATCACCTTTGGTTCTAAATACAATGAATAATTCATTGTCTTTTAAGATATCTTAATATCCTCTTAGCTGCTATCCAGTGTCTTTCACATGGTGCAGAATTGAATCTAGCCAACTGATTCACGCAGTACGAAATATCTGGTCTAGACCAATTACTAATATAACTCAAACTACCAATTAAAGATTGATAAATCACCTTATCAAACTCAGGGCTTTGTTCATCAGTGTTGCTAAACTCCTGACTCATTGGAGTCTTAGCCGGCTTACAAAGCTCCATCTTGTAATCTTTTAGTAATTTGCTAATCTTATCTTCCTGAGATATCTTAAAACCTTTCCGTGTTTTCTTTATATTCAAACCGAGATACTTCTTTATCTCCCTAATTGCTTGATCTTTATTCTCTTTCCTAATGATGCTATTATTTTATTTGCTTCATCATTAGTTTCAGTTATCAATGCAATGTCATCTGTGAATAGTAATAATAATGATACTTTCCCATTTGTCTCCTCTTAAACAGACATGGATCGGCTAAACTAGCTTTAAATCCTATATTGTCTAGTTCCTTTACAATATACTGGTTCCATTCATAGCCTGATTGTTTAAGACCATAGAGACTTTTCTTTAACAACCAACAATCATTATTATCCTTATTTTCACTTTTAATACCAACAGGTTTTTTCATATAAATAGTATGTTTTAATGGGGCGTGCAAGCAAGCAGTTTCACATCTAAATGGTTAACTATATAGTTTTTACTAGCTGCCCACACTAAAGCTGCCCTCAAGGTTGCTGCCTTAAGACTAGGTGCAA
Organism: Notechis scutatus; assembly: GCF_049901735.1. Classification (NCBI taxonomy): domain Eukaryota; kingdom Metazoa; phylum Chordata; class Lepidosauria; order Squamata; family Elapidae; genus Notechis; species Notechis scutatus. The sequence goes on from NC_142010.1 coordinate 170,948,630, forward strand.
ACACCTCATCATAGTCATTAGCATTCTGCCTAAAACCTTGGGCTACTAACCTTGCCTTATGGATTAAATTACCATCTTTATCTATTTTTACCTTAAATATCCATTTGCAGCCAATGGTTTTCTTTCCTACAGGTAATTTGGCATTTTCATACACTTTCATATCTCTTAATGAATTCAGTTCCTTATTCATTGCTGCATACCATTTTTCTTTTTCCTTATTAGGATACTTTTTAATTTCTTCAACAGAATTAGGAACTTGATTAATCTGGCACACTGTGTTAGCCTGGTACCTATCAGGCGGTCTAGATACACGTGTAGTTCTTCTGGGTTCTACAGGGCTTACAGGAGGACTTTGTTGAACTACTACCTGTTCATCTTCCTCATCCTGTTCAGCTATTGAATCTGTTTCTTTCTTTATGGGCACTATTTCATCCTGTATTTGTCTCTTTACTTTATTTTTAAAGTTACAGGGATAACTAATGGGATTTCTATAGGATTCAATAATTACATCTTTATTGGCATCCTGTTCTAATTTCTCCCATCCTTCATGTTCTAGAAATTGGGCACTAGCACTACATAACACTTTAGATGTGCCTTTCTCCCAAAATCTAAATGCCCTATGGTTTGCCTGATAACCAACGAAGAAAAATCTTTTAGCTCTATGTTGCCCTTTTTTCTGAGTTGTGCAGGAATATGCACCCATGCTGGTGCACCAAATGTGTGCAGGTAACTTAGATCAGGTTTCCTGCCATGCCATCTGGTAAATGGTATTTCACCTGTTGTTGTATTAACAACGTTGTTCAATATGTTATTAGCACACATTGTTGCCTCCCCCACAAAGAATCAGGTAACCCAGAATCATTTAACATTGTTCTAACCATTGCCTGTAGTGTTTGGCCTCTTCTTTCAATAAAAGCGTTATGTTCTGGCCTGTATGGAGCAGACTTCTTATGCTCTATTCCAGCTACCTTAAGTCTGTTCTGGAATTTGTTATTAATAAATTCCGTGCCATTATCTGTCACCAGGGTTATCAGTTGTCGCTTAGACTTTCTTTCAGCAAACCTAAGCCAATTGAAAAATGTTGATATGTTTCAGTTTTGCTTTTCATTAAATAGCAAAACCCATATCTAGAATAATGGTCCATAATGCTCAGTATATATCTAGCACCCCCATACTGGGTTTCTTTGGACCTATGATGTCTGCAAATACTTCTTCTAAAGGTTCTTTCGTTTTGAAACCATTTAGCCTATTTGCAGGCAATACTTTGCTCTTATCTTCACAGCAAACATTACAACGCAAATATTTATCACAAGGTTTTAACCTTATTCCTTCAGATAACTCAACTGTACGTTTTAGCATTTTAAAATTTACATGCCCCAAATGCCTATGCAATAAATGGATACATTCTTCATGAGGCTTTATATTATTAAATACAGTTTGAGCCTCCTTTTCTTACTATTATCTAAGACATATAATGTTCCATTTAAAGTTGCAGTTACCCTTTGTTATCTTTTTCAATTATGCAATTATTATCCTTAAAAGTAATTACATAACCTAATTTATCTAATACCCTTACTGAAAGCAAATTAAACTTTAGTTGCGGTACATACAACATTTTTATATCCTGGTTTATGTACGGACAACGCAAAACCTTGACCTTTCGCTTTCAGGTTCCAGCCGTTAGCAAGTGATATATGTTGAGAACTTGTAGACATTTTTATAAATTTTGTCTTATCTCTTGTGATGCAGTGGATGCGCCACTGTCAACCACCCATAAATTATTCTTCACATCAAAGTTGCTAAACGTGGCTAGTTCAAATGCTTTCTTTGGCTTTTTACATTCTGGCTTTTTCTCTTTTTGCAGAATCTTGCCAAATGTCCTTCTGCCTCCACAATTAAAACACTTTTTAATTGTGTATGCTGTTGAAGATAAATTCTCTTCTTCCGGTGCTTTACTTTGCTTTGCTGGTTTCTTTCAAGCTTTGAAGATAATTTCTCTTCTTTCTTATCTTCTCTCAGCTCGTCACGCCACGCCTTCTTCTGGCTTCTTCTAATAGCCTGCCTGTAATCTCGGTTAATGAGAGGCTTTCTTTGGCAATACCTCTAACGAAGTCACATAGTCATCATAGCTTTGATCTAATGAAGATAATATTATGTAGACTTGTTGCAGTTCATTAAATATAAGCTCTTTTTCTTGCAAATCTTGAAAAATGCTCTTCATACAGTTTAAATGAACTAACATATCTCCATTCCTCTGAAGATGCGTTAAAAGCTTCCGTGTAAGATTTATATGTGCTCCTACACTGTCCCGAACATAAATCTTTCTGAGGTTCTCCCAGCAGTTTGCAGCATTTTCTTCCACGAATATGGACAAGCTGCTGATCACAGAGAGTCAGTCCTATGATGCATAAAGCCTGCTCATTCTTCAGTTTAAAGTCTTGTAACTTTTCGTTATCATCATCATCAGCAGGATCCCAGCTACTCACATCTGGTGGGTTTGCTATAATGTCCCACAAACCTTCTCTGCGTAGAAGTAAACTACATTTCATTGACCATGAAACATAGTTTGTTCCATCCAGCTTGGATATCATGGACAGTTGTGACAAATTTACTTGTGCCATTACTCTTCAGATATTTTGACTATTTTAAACTAATTAAAACAGTTTGTTTTTACAGTAATGTGCAACTCATACCAACTCTCTCTGCTATATCCTGGTTAGTTAGACTATGCTGCTGGGCCCATAACCAATGTTAGGGTTTTGGGAATTAACCCTAGCAGAGTATTTCAGCAGTAGTCAAGCCAGGCAGCCAAACGAGAGTGGAAGGGCCCCAGAGTATACACACACTGAACACAAACACTGTTTGTAGTTTAAATAGTTTTTAATCCAGTTAGAGTTTAAGCATTGTCATTCAGTCCATTAAGTCATTCTCAGTATTTCCATCCAGTAAGACTCACTAGTATAGTCCAAGTTAAGAGTCCTTGCAATATCTTTATCAGCCGATAAAGATATCTTCTCCTCCTCCGGTTTCACTCTCCAGAGAAACAAACGCTGGATATTCAGCAAACAGTAGCAAACAAAAACAGTTCAGTCACAGGCACTCACAGTCAGTAATCACAGTTAGTCGCAGCAGCACACAGTTACAGCCAGTAACAGTAACTCACAGTTACAGACAGACAGTCAGTAACAGTTACAGCCAGCTCACAGTAAGTTTTCCTGCTTCTAATGCTTCCTTATATTGTAACTTCTAACCGCACCCTTAATCGGCTAATTGCCTGCTGCATTGTGCTTAAAGTGATAAGCACTTAAACCATGATATCTAAGTTTTATATATTTATTCACCCAAACCATATTTGGTATCAATGTTATACCTAACAAGGGGTGTCAAATTTGACTTCATTGAGGGCCACATCAGAGTTGTGTTTGGCCTTGGGCGGCTGGGATGGGTGTGGCCAGCTTGAAATCACTCATGTTGGGGGCACCTGTGATGGCCTGAGGACTCTGCCAGCGAAAATGGGCTCTCGAGCTCTATTTTGGCCGTGATAGCCTCCTGCAACCCTCTGCCAGTGAAAATGGAGCTCAGGAGGGCTGCCGTTTTCACTGGCAGAGGCACCGTGGGTCAGTCCTTCATTGTTTCCAAGGCAGCCAGATCCGGCCCATGGGCCTTCAGTTTGACACCCCTGCATTAGAGCATCTCTAACCAGCCTAACCTTAGCAGCTAACTAACCAGCCTAACCTTAATGCTGCAGCAAACAACTTACCACTTTATGTGGCAGCCTACTTCAATAGTTGACTGTATATCCATATGCTTACAATGCACAGTGTGTGTAATGCTGAATGAGAGCTTACTGGGGGGTAAAGCAGCATAAGAGCTGTCTTCCATAAACCCAAATCAATAAATGTCCAAAGCATGAGTGAAACCAAATTGAGGAGAACTTGCAATGTATTATCCAGATGGATTCTTAGAAGTTTATTTCCTTGCTTACAAATATCTATAAGTAGTACCCTTTGCTCCGTGAATTAGACTAGTCACTAATGATCATTAAGTACAGTCAAATGTATTGAATTTGGAGACCATCTTCACACAGACATTGTTTATAATGCTCCACTAAGCATCATATGATCTGACTGTAATTTTCCTAAGTTTTTCATACTAGGGTGTTTTTTTTTTGCAACATTTTTTTATATTAGGAAATAGAAAGATAGTTTCTCTGATTGAGTTTTTCAATTAAATAATGAAACAAGGGAGCAATCAGCTAAAACATAGCAGAGCTTCAGGTCCTGTCTCTTTTCTGGTTTCTGCCACAAAAGAAATGTACTAAATTGGTTCATAGCTTGATTTTCACTACCATTCTGATCAACTATCTCATTGCCTACAACAAAGTACCTTCTGCTAATATCATTTTAAAAATAATTTTATTACATGTTACAATTAAAAAGATAAAGCTAATAGAAAAAAGAGTAAAGAAAAAATAGAAAGTGCACAAAAGGAAAAAAGAAAAAAAGAAAAAGGAAAGAAAAATAAGAATACAATAAAGAAAAAGTTATATATGTAAAGAAATAGTTTCCGCTTTCTCCAAACTGCTTGAATAAACTGTATGTTCGTACATTACAACTGTGAGGTTACTTGGAACCCCTCAACTCTTAGTTCTTGGTAAGTCAAATGCAAAAAATCAATTCCTGCAGTCTTTTCAAAGAGCAAATGTCCTGAGTATGTGTTGGTAATCCCATGATCTCTCCTTTCTCCAGAGAGATTTTATCAGTCAGATTCATCCATTGAACACCAATCTCCACTGTAATGCCATCCCTACTCCTTCAGGGATGTCCAGCTCACTATGTCCTCATCTGAAATCCAATTATCTTAAGCTGTACGTAGGTGTGTAGCTATTATTAAATTTCTCAGGTTCAGAAAGCACCAAGGGACCCACAATTCAATCCTGAACTACAAATATTCTCTTCCATTGCAACACCTGCAGCTAGTGCAGTCTTCATATATTTTCAATGCCTTCAAATCATTATCTTCTTCTGGGCATCTACACTAGACAGACAAATATCATGCCATGTCAGTCTTCCCTGCATAGAAATGTTAATGCTGATTCTGTTTCACTGCTCTTGAATCATGCTGGAACCACCATTTTTTTCAGCAGCCCAAAACTGCCCAATTCCATCTTCACTTGCTATCTTATTTTCTTCTGCAACACTATTGCCTTCCGACCAGCTCCTTAACCTATTTCATCTTCCCCTCCCCATAGAAGACTCTAGGGATGTATCAAGTCTCATGGGATTATCTCTTACCTCTTTCCAAGTCTCAAGTTATGATCACAAATACAATTTGTATGTCTGAGAAATCACAGGACAGGATGGTAAATAGTGTTTTATACCCCTCTTCTGTCGCGGTGGCATTTGAGTCGAAAAAGATCATGGTAAAGGCTTCCTTGAGTTGTGTTTGACACCTAGTGAGATTGTGGACACAGATCTGTCCTTGGTGACATTATTGAAATACTGTAGTTTGCCATTGCCATTTTGCAGGCTTTTTTTTAAAAAAAAGCTTTTTAGTCTAGTTTCAAGCACTGAGTTTCTTAAGGATTCATAAGAACTAACTATTCCAATACTGCTTATGGTAGTCTTTTCTCAAGACCAGCCAAGGTCAACTATATGCTGCCATCTGCTGCATTTTAAAAGCATTTAAAGCCATCCCAAATATTTAGGGGCCCTTTCAAATATGCAAAACAGTCTGGACGATCAAGTTACAGTGTGCTTGACACCTTCCTGATAGTCTCATTAGAAAATGAAATGTCCTCTCCGGGAAGTTCTCTTTTTCAGGATTTCTTTCTGCATGTTAACACAGATTTGCCATAGGAAGCGTGTTACTAGAATTGATAAACACTAAAATTTCTTACCATTTCATTTCTCCTATTGCAGTTTCAAAGCTACTGTACTTCCCATCATTGGAAAAAAAAAACCATTCGCAGTATATTTTACTATTACGGTAATACTTTTTTTTTTGGAAAAAATGATACGGCCGGGCTTAGGAAGGTTCAGTGGTCATGTGTCAAAAGTGTAAAGAAGTATTTAGAAGAAAATGGTCACTAATTCAAACATTTAATGTATACAGGTCCTTGACTTACAACAGTTTTTAGTGATCTTTTGAAGTTACAATGGCACTGAAAAAAGGACTTATGAACATTTTTCACACTTACTACTGTTGCAGCATCCCCAAATTCAGACAGTTGGCAATTGACTCACATTCAGAGGTGGTATTCAGCAGGTTCTGATCAGTTCTGCAGAACCTGTAGCGGAAATTTTGAGTAGTTCGGAGAACTGGCAAATACCACCTCGGACTAGTCCTGTCCCCATCTATTCTCTGCCTCCCGAGTCCCAACTGATCAACTGGGTCTTCTTTTGTTGCCCTGCACAGAACGGAGCTGGAAAGCAGGTTAGTGGGGTGGGGAGGGAATGGAGATTTTGCAATAACCTTCCCCTGGAGTGGTGAGGGAATGGGGACTTTTTCTTGGAGTTATTGATTGGAGTTGAGCTTTTCTGGAACTCTGGCAGTATCTTTCTCCTGCCATGCCCCTAAAGCCACGCCCACAAAGCCACACCACGCCCACAGAACCGGTGGTAAAAAAAATTGAATCCCACCACTGCTCGCATTTATGACGGTGTTCTGACCCAAACCCTTTTCCAATAAAACAAACACGAACCAAAGGGAACAGAAACCTTTTAATGATTCTTACAAATCCTCAAGTGGGGGGTTAAAAGTTGGGGGGGGGGGGGGGGGGGGAGGGGGGGGGGGCGCCCCCCCCCCCTTCCCAAAAAAACAACCCCCCGGGGGGGGGGGGAGAGACTTTTTTGTGTTTTCCAAACCCCCCGGTTAAAAGGCTGCTGCAAACTAATTAACTTTGACAAAACACAAGCCTCACCAAAACTGTGCGAGGCTGCCAAGAATCACAGATAAGAAATATTTCACAACACAAGAATCTTCAAATACCAACTTAAGATACTGCAATGTCCACGAGGCTGGAGTTTAAAAACTTTTTTGCTTTCTACAAAGAACGTTCGCTGCACAGCTGCCTTTTATCTTCTTGAAGGAGGGGCCATTTCCTTGCAGCCTTACTCCCGAGTCGCCCCTGCTGTTGTAACTGCTCTTTCCTGCGAGCAACCCTGCGTGCACACACACTTGGCAAAGGCTCCTCGGGAACCTCCTCATCGCTGCTGCCAGCCCCCACAATCTCTGAAGGCAGCAGTCCACTCTCTAATGGTCCTGGCCCCTCATCTGAGTCCTCGCTCTCCTCAGCCATCCACACCTGCTGCCAGCTAACCACAACAGATGGTTGCAGTGTCCCTGGGTAATGTGATCCGCTTTTGCGAACTTCTGCAACCGCCTATTGTGGTTACAAGTAAAGTCAATGGGGAAGCCAGGTTCACTTAACAGCTGTGTTACTAACATAACTACTACAGTGATTCACTTAACAACTGGACAAGAAAGGTTGCAAAATAGGGCAAAATTCACTTAAAAACTGTCTCGCTTAGCAACAAAAATGTTGGCCTCAGTTGTGGTCATAAGTCAAGGACTACTAGTATTTCACTGGCTTTGGAAGTGTTTTCCTTATTTTTGTGGCCTACTGTGGGTGATTCTAAACAAATGAATCCTAAGTGAACTGAGGAGTTCAGGGTGACAAGAGTTTTGAGAAGAATTCACCATCCGATCAGACTTGTCCCATAAATCTAGTGGATTTTTTTAAAAAAATGATTAGGACCGAATGATAATTATTGCTCTCTTTCTCAAAGAGGAAAGTTAGTATTTCTCAGCCATAGCAAGATTTTTAAGACCTGTGGACTTCAGTTCCCAGAATTCCCCAGTCAGCATGCTGCCCACACATTTTAAAATTGCCAAGATTGAGAAACTACTGAATTAGGTAACCTCGTTGGTATGCATATTTTATAACTGTTTCATTGATGAAAAACAATGAAAAAGTAAAATTGGCTTTCAAACAGGTAGTCCTTGACTTACATTCACACTGGAGCCTTACATTTCCATTGTGAAGCAAAACAGTTGTTAAGATAATTTTTGCCCCGTTTTACGACCTTTCTGGCTACAGTGGTGAAGCGAATCGCTGAATTTGTTAAGCTAATAACAGGACTGTTAAGTGAATTTGCCTTCCCCATTGATTTTGCTTGTCAGAAGAGCACAAAAGGTGATCACATGATCACATGACACCTTCATAAATACATGCCAGTTGTCCAGCACCCAAATTTTGATCACATGACCATGGGGATGCTGCAACAGTTGTAGCAATAGCACTTAGACTTATATACTGCTTTATAGTGCTTTACAGCCCTCTCTAAGCAGTTTTACAGAGTCGGCGTATTGCACCCAACAATCTGGGTCCTCATTTTACTAACCTCAGAAGGATGGAAGGCTGAGTCAACCTTGAGCCTGATGGGATTTGATCTGCCAAATTGCAGGCAGTCAACAGTTAGCAGAAGAAGCCTACAGTACTGGCAAGTACAAGTACAAGTAGTAACCACTGTGCACCAGTAAGTGAGGAAATAAGTCGCTTTTTTCAGTGGCATTGTAACTTTGAACAGTCACTAAAAGAAAGGTTGTAAGGCAAGGACTACTTGTACAGCTGTGTACCATAAGCTCTGCATTCACTTCTCCATCACTCTGTTATAGAGGTGTCAAACTCGCAGCCCAGATGTGTCACATGCTGGCCCCGCTCCCACCCTGTTTAGTGGGGGGAGTCCTGATACATCACGTGACAACGCTGTGATGACGTAAGTTTGACACCCCTGCTTTCTTATATGGCTTAAATCAAGAGCTCATCAAGGCCTGGAGAGTTTGGGAAGTTTCGTTTTGTTTGAAATTTTGAGCTTGAATGCTCCTGACATTTTGAATTTCCTTGTACTTGCCAGTATCTATAGGCCTCCATGGTGAAACAGTGAAGAACCACAAACCCATGTTTCAGAAAAGGCCTGTCCTTTTCCAGATAGCTTTGCAATGTATACGAACACTGAATGTAGTTATTTACACATTCTCTCACTCGCTCTTTCTTTCCCTGCTTCTCAAACATCCCCAAATCTTTGCCACATCACGATACTGTATAATTACATTTTATATATAATCTTGGGCATATCAAAACACAAGGCAGCATAGCAAATGTTGTATACCAAATAAAACCACACATTTCCCTAGGCTAGAATTCCCATTCAGAACCATGCTGTCTGTTGATTTCAGGGATTTGTAGTCCATATACCTGAAGGATGCTCAATTTAAAGGAAGATTGGCTGTTGTAATGACAAGGCAGTCGAGTTGTTTGATCATGAACAACTGAATCATGATGATCTTTATTGGAGTATAGTCTTGCATTTATATACATTTTTAGTTATCCTCCATCATTGGTTAACTTAGGTTACTGCTTAACTTTCGTTACTGTTTAGTACAGTAATCCATACAATTAATTATCTCTAGTTAAAGTCTAACATATGTTTACTTCCTCTCTCTAATCCTCCTTTAGATTAGTGACTTTGTTTATCTGAGTTGTATTTGCTTGGAAACATTCTTTATCTGAGGTTTGCCATCCGAGATTGGAACATTCCTGCAATTACAACTCTACATATCCTCGTTTTTTATTTTAAATGGAGGATTCAAAGATTTATAAATGTATCGCAATTGTAGAGGGTTAAGAGAGGGGGAAGCGGGATGAAACAATGCAAATAAATTTGGAATACATTGAATAAAACAACAGGTTGCAATTAGTACATTAATAATAATTATAGCATAAAAGAAAAACTGTCTGAGCCAAGACCAATCAGGGAACCAATTGGTTAGCCACTCAAAAGATGAGTAATGAGCATGGATATTATTTTGAATGTATGATTGTAAATTGGCAAGCTCATCCTCAGTAGTTTTATTCAAAGAATGAAAATGTAGAGCACATCCACGGCGTCCAACTAATGTACAGAACCCTCCCTGACGGGCTAAAAGACAGTCTATGGCAAAACGCTGCTGTAAGACATCTTGATTTAAGTCTTCTATTTCATGCTGCAAATCACGAATAATAGCAGCGGTAGCATTGATGGATTTTTCAAGTCAGCAGGTGAGGCCAAGAATAGATCGTCTGTTTTCTTGAGCAATTATGCCAGGATAAGAGCCTAGAGTAAGGACTCCTGTAACGGTCCCTGCCAATGCACGGCCAAATGTAGAACCAGAAGACAATTGTGTGTCAATAATGACTTCATCATTACATGTAGGCCCCAGAGAGGAATGCCGCTGTCGAGTTGATGGGAGCGTACCTATTTGAACAGGTAGAGTAAAATAACCTATAGTTGCACATTGATAATTCTGAGGATGAACATTAGTAGCATATTTATCAAAAAAGAACCACATATTAGGATCCTTAAGCTTCCAACCAGCGCATATCGATCCTGTATTAGATTGATCAGAGGCATTAAAAATAGGAAAATTGTCAGGATACATATCAGGAGCTATATTAATTCCATGCAAAGAAGAATTAAAGGTACCTGACAACCAATAGTAGTCAGAACAATAACTATAATTCCCTAGCTTTTTTAATATGTGCTGAGCATCATCATAATCAGACCAATTATGAAGCCAAGTGTGTTTAGCGTGACAACAGAAACACAGACCCCTTTTAAATTGACTAACTTTCAAGTAACGCCAACGGACAGAATTCAATTGCATAGGGGGTGTAGAAAATAGCCAGGAGTGTGAAATAGATTGTAGTTGCGAGACAATAAATGTAGAAGACATGATCAAGCTAGGGGTAAAAGAAATTTGACCAAATGCCATTGGGGGCTCATAGTATAAAGTAATATTTGTGCCATGGGTCATAAACATGTATTGGGCATGACAAATCCACAAATTAGGATTAAGACGAACCACAGAAGTGACATTTTGAGCAGAAACACCATTAACCATAAACAAGAGAATACAAAGTAAAATTGTAACAGAGTTAGCAGTAATAATAGCAAAAACAGTAGCAACAAGATTTTCAGGAGTCTGAGGTAATGAGGCCTGTTGCAGTTGTTGTTGAGCTTGATATGTAGTAGATTTAACCTGGCCCCAAGTGATGGGTTGCGGGCACTTTGACCTTGGAAGACAGACTTCCGTGTTCAGATGAAGATTGAAATCCGGAATCGGGTTGTGAAGGCCCTGATGCCATGCCATGATATGGACGAACACAGCGCGCTGGAACCCACACTGCTTGTCGAGTAGAAGGATCTTCCACGGCGGCGTAACCACGACCCCAGGTGATCAGTAGTGTAGGGCCTTTCCAGATTGGATCTGGAGCTTGGCGATACTTTACCAAAGGCCTTGCTAAAGATTCAGTAGTTTGAAAATGCAAATTAACAAGTGAGTCTGCAAGAGAATCTAAAAAGGTTAAATAATTCCAAGTGTATAATGCTACAGCAATGAGATTTTGAATCTTTCGCAGATGGTAAGGGCCAGACTCAGTTTGTCATTGTTTCTGAAGCAATGCCTTAAAAGTACGATGAGCTCACTCAACTTGACCCTGAGAGTTGTAAGGAATTCCGTGCACTAAAGCAATATTCAATTTCTGACAAAAGGTTTGAAGTTCCTTACTAATATAAGCGGGGCAATTGTCAGTTTTAAACTGAGAAGGCCGACCCATTACAGCAAAAGAGGATAGGCAATGAGAAATAACATCTGAAGTACGTTCATGTTTTGAAGCAGTAACCCAAAGGAAGTGTGAATGAGTGTCAATAGACGTATGAAGATAACAGTATGGCTTAAAGGTTGAAAATTGAGTTACATCCATTTGCCAAATTTGATTAGCTTGGGTTCCTCGTGGGTTGACACCCACTGGAAATGGAACTGCCAGTTGCTGACAAACTGGACAAGCACGGACAATATCCCGGGCTTGAGATAATGAAATTTTAAATTGCTTTGCAAGCAATTTGGCATTTTGATGAAAATAAGAATGACTAGGAACAGGATCAGCAAACAAAGACGCAACATCTTTTAAGGATTCATCTGCCTTCCGATTTCCTTCAGTCAAGGCATTAGTAAAGGGAGTATGACTTCGAATGTGTTCTACATACAAAGAATACAAGTGAGTTTCCAAACTATTCTTTAAAGATAAAAACAAGGATAACAAATTCTTATCCAAAGAGAGAGCACAATAAGAAAAAGGAAGAGATTGCATAGCTAAATACACATATTGAGTATCAACAATCAAGTTAATAGGTTGCTCATTGAACAATCGTAAAGCCAAAATCACAGCAGCCAGCTCAGCACGTTGAGCTGAAGTCTGCGTGGCAGTAAATTTAGAATACCATTGTTGTTGAATCTGCCAGACAACCACACCCCTTGTAGGTGATCCATCAGTAAAGACTGTAAGAGCTTTAGAAATAGGATTTTGCACAAAAATGGAAGAAAAGGCCGGATTTAAAGTAATAGTAACCACTATTCTAGGATCCTCAGGTAAAGAATACAACAAGTTTCCCACATATTGAGAAAAGGCTATCTGATATGATTCTGAAATCATATAACAAAAACAGGAGTATTCCAAAGACTAGTAGAAGGTTCTATATGACCAGCAGCCAATTGTTCTTGAACCAATTGTTGTAAAGCAGCGAGTTTTTCCCTTGATAATGGCCATTGTTCCACCCAAACCGGCGTAGAACAGAGCCATTTAAGAGGAAGAGCCATCATCAAGAATCAAATGGGCATTAAGAATAGAAAGGATATCATGGCCCCAAATATTAGTATGAATATCTAGAATGTATGGTTGTAGGAAAAAGGACTTACCAGCAGATGTTGTAACATTAATTTCTTGAACACTCTGCCAAGCAGCTGTAGAACCTCCTATTCCCCACAATGAAGAAACTGTCATTTTTGGCCACTGTACTGGCCACTGTAAAGAGGAGATGACAGTAACATCGGCTCCAGTATCCAATAACCCTTGAAATGGTTGTTTATTAAGGAAGAGCGTTAACAAAGGACGAGAGGAGTTCAGCTGATGAAGTAAGCCTACAGACAAAGAAGTTGATCCAAATCTTGCATCCTCACGATTACCTAATAGCAGGAGATAGATTTTCATGTGGAAGAAGAAGCAATTGAGCAACAGAAGAATTACAAGGAAGAACTTGAGGAAGATTCACCCAAATCTGAATCATGAGGATACCAGTGTAATCTGAATCTATTACCCCAGGCACAACAAAACAGCCCTTTTTGTGTGCAGAAGAACGAGGCAAAATTAAGCCAACTAATCCCGAAGGAAGAGGACCTTTAAATTGAGATGGAACTATTTTAACTTCCATGGGAAATTTAAACTCAATTTCCTCTTGAGTGATTAAATCGATCCCAGCGCTACCAGCTGTGGCTGGGGAGGAGTGAGAGAGACTGCTGGAGGAGTCAGAGTGATGGGAAAGGCACGCTTTGGATTCTGGGTGGGTGCCACACCCATTGGCAAGTTTCCCGACCGAAACCGAAATTGATTGGTCCAATGAAATCCCTTTTTACAAATAGGGCACTTCTTAGAAGGACGATTCTGAGGCATAGAAGGTGTAGAACGACAGTCCTTCTGAAGGTGGCCAGGCTTCTTACACTTAAAACAGTTACCAATTGGTCGCTGTCCTTTCTAAAGAGCAGCTGCTAACATATGCATTTTATAAGTTTGTGATCCAATATCCTGGCAGACTCGCAGCATATCTGCCAGAGTGTAATGAGCAGTAGCCTTTAATGGCTGTAAAGCTCTTTTACAATCTGCATTAGCATTTTCAATAGCTAACTGGCGAAGAAGTTCACCAGCAGCTTCCTGATGATCAAACTGCTGTCTAATTGCTGCGTTGTCTAAACGCTCAACAAAGTCAGCATAAGGCTCATTGGCATTCTGTCGAATGTTTGAAAAATTTGCTCTAGGTTCTCCAGCTTGGGGTACCTTAAGAAAAGCACGAAAGGCACATTCAGAAACAATAGTTAACGTAGCTGGAGGAAGGACAACTTGAGTAGGAATTGTACCAAATGGTCCAGAACCAAATAGCTGCTCAACTGTATATGCTCCTCCTCCTCCTAAAGCAGCAGCTTGAGCATGTCTCATATATTCACTCTCCCAAACCACATATTGCATGGATGTTAAAATCATGCGAAATATTTGCTTCCAATCTTCAGGGATCATTGTATAACCATTTTTTATTCCTTCTACAAGTCCTCTTGTAAAATTACCACTAATCCCATAGTCTGTAACTGCCTTTTTTAATTCTCTTAAGATCTGATAAGGCAGACTCTCCCATTCTGCTACTTGCTGTCCAAGCTGTGGCCCCTGACCAGGATGATATTGTACTGGACAAACAGACAGTAATTCTGCAAGTTCTGTTCCTGAGACAGAGGCATCCCTTTTACAAGTCTCTACCATTTTCTGAAAAGAATACTGAACAATAGAGTCAGGAGGCTTTTGCCCTGTATCTGCAGGAGCTGAGGGAATTGAAGACATATATTCAGGTGAAGAAGGGGGACAAATGACAGCATTAATATAACGTGAAGGTGGAGGTGTTAAAAGAGAAAGTTCATTGTGACCAAATTTTTCAATTGCATGCCTACATAAATGCCACACATGCAAAACTTCTATTTTTGCTCAAGGTTCAGTATGCAATGTTTTCCCAATACGTTCCCAATCTGTTAATTTTAAAGAGCCCTTTTCTGGGTACCATAGGCACTGAGCTGCAATCTCCTGGACCAGCCTTAAGAGATTTCTCTGTGGTACCTCGGTATTATTTTTCTTCAACAAATAGCCTAATTCATCTACATCCTTCCTTTGTTCCTCAGAAAGCGAAGACCCCATACTTACAGAAACCAAAAGGTTGAAGAAGCCACAAAGGGTTGAAGGTGCACCAAATCCTTGCCGGGCGAAGTAAGAGGGTCCCTGTTCATGCACCACTTGTTGTAATGACGAGGCAGTCGAGCTGTTTGATCATGAACAACTAAATCATGATGATCTTTATTGGAGTATAGTCTTGCATTTATATACATTTTTACTTATCCTCCATCATTGGTTAACTTTGGTTACTGCTTAACTTTCATTGCTGTTTAGTACAGTAATCCATACAATTAATTATCTCTAGTTAAAGTCTAACATATGTTTACTTCCTCTCTCTAATCCTCCTTTAGATTAGTGATTTCGTTTACCTGAGTTGTATTTGTGTGGAAACATTCTTTATCTGAGGTTTGCCATCCGAGATTGGAACATTCCTGCAATTACAACTCTACAATTGGCTACTGTTTCCTAGAATCCTCTCCCAGGTCCACCAATGTATTTTAAATACTCAAAGCAAGATATTGCTTCACATTATTGGAGCAACGTCTTCATAATTAATACAGCACATTAAGCCTTCGTTTTTTTGGATGAAGAGTTGGCAAGCTGAAATTACATTCCAGGGATTAAGAAATAAAACCAGTTTGATCAAATACTTGCAACAGAAGGCAGCGTTCCGAACCACTGCACTTGTTTGAAGACTTTACTAAGTACACAGAAACGTGTATCCTACATTTCAGCAGCTGAAAAGTATTGACTACAAAAACATGTAAGTGCAGCCATTTTGTCCACAGTTCCCTCTAATTAAATATTTTCTTTCCCCTCCACCTAAAAAGGTCTCAGAAAAAAACAAACCCGAAGCTTTCTTCTACCAGTCGCTACATGTGTACCGGGAACTTAGAATCTGGTGATTAGCCATTTTCACACTCCTCTTTTTCTACTCATGTAGTAATTGTGTTCAGTTAAATGAATTACAAATTCAGGAAGAACCACAATGGATTAAATAACCTCATCGTTTGAAGGTATTGCATTTAAGAAGTAAGTCATTTTTGAAAAGCAGGGAATGACTAATAGACCAGCATGATTGTTGACATCTTTCCCACTATCTTATAACCTCCCAGCCCCGTGGTTTTTAAAAGCTGATTTAAAAAAAACTTCAAAGTGTTTTGTGACAATAGTACAAAAACAGCTAGAATTAACTATAAACCTTTGAATAGCATTGCTGATCCTTTGCGGCACATTTCATACAGAAAGTCTCTCATTGCTGATCTTTTGGACAGCAAGGATGTGCATTCATTTGTTCAGGGGGAAAAGTGGAGTCAAAAATGAAAGAGGCAGCAGCCATGATTATGGAGGGTCATGTGATTGCAGCTGTGATTTGATTTTTAGACGCCCCCCCTTCATGAATACTCTTATTTATTATTCTATAATCATGCTCAATAAACACCCCAGCATACTTCATCCAATGAAATGGATGTGATTGTGTTTTGAATGCGCTGTATTTGAAAGTAGGAATAGAAATAGTACATAATTTGTCTGTACCACTCCAAATATGTTGAATTGCAAACCCCGTGATGTTGATTGGAATGGTGGGACTTTCTTTCAGAGAAGGAAATATAGATTTTTTTCCCCATATCCTCCAATACAGGTAGTCCTCAACTTACAATCACAGTGGAGTCCAAAATTTCTCAAAAAGTTAGGTTTTTTTTAGTGCCATTGTAACTTTGGATGATCACTAAAAGAAATTGAGATTATCTGTGATGCCTATTTGTCAGTGTTTTGCTCCCCGTCTTTGATAAATGTGTTTCCCACTTGTCTGTCTTGGACCTCAAGTTCAATTCCCATTCAAGGTGGAAGCTTAGTGAGATAAAGCATTACAGCAATAGCTGCATCTCAAAAGGGTTTGCCTTTCAGATTATTGACCAAATAAAAATAGAGAAGGGAAACCATGGAGGGATTTCTTGGTTGGAAAATCTGAAAATAAATACAATTAATAAATAGTGCTGACTTGAACTAAGGATGATATCTATCTATCTATCTATCATCTATCTATCTATCTATCTATCTATCTATCTATCTATCTATCTATCTATCTATCTATCTATCTATCTATCTATCTATCTATCTATCATCTATTTATCTATCTATCATCTATCTATCTATCTATCTATCTATCTATCTATCTATCTATCTATCTATCTATCTATCTATCTATCTATCTATCTATTTCTATCTCATTTTTATTATTTAAACATATCCAACACACTTCTTATTTTCCCCACAATAACACTCTTCTGAGGTGAGTTGGGCTGAGAGACCGACTGGCCCAAGATTATCCAACTTATCTAGAGATGGGTCCAATATAGAGCTCATTCTTAAAGGGCCTCGATCCATTTGTTACATCCTTTACTTCTCAACTTCAGGGCAGGCACAAACTGCTTGCAAGAGAAAAAGGAAATTTTACCTCATAAAATCAAAGAGACACATCTACATGCATACCCACATTCACCTTGCAAGAAAGAGTGCCTATTAGTTATTCTCGGAATGTCAAAGGGCTTCCATTGAAAATGGATTGATATGTCTCTCCCGTTATTTTTGTCTGGGTGGAGGATGGAAGCAGACTTTATTTTGAATG
Source organism: Notechis scutatus (assembly GCF_049901735.1). NCBI lineage: Eukaryota > Metazoa > Chordata > Lepidosauria > Squamata > Elapidae > Notechis > Notechis scutatus. The sequence goes on from NC_142010.1 coordinate 170,966,065, forward strand.
ATGTTACCAGGTTTATTAAGGAGGTCCAACTGCAGTTCTGCCGATCAAGAGAGGTGCTCAGTTTTCCAACAGGAGAGAGTTTTTGCCTTGCCCTGCTTCCCATCTTATTATTCAGCCGCTGCCATAAACCTTCTCTATACCCCTGAGATTCAGAAACATATAGAACCTACCAAGTCCAAAGTGCTTGGTATAATGCCAAAATTAATCCACAAATAACAAAGACAATCTGCATAATCTCAGGCGGGTTTAATCTGCATTTAGGAAAAAACATCTTCAATCTTTAACATTAGCAAAATAAATTCTCTTGTCCCTGGGAAAATATCTTCTGTATTTCAACAGTGGGAAAAGGATTGGGCAAGAAGTCGTCCAAGAGCACATCTGAACTTATGAGAGAATATAAATGAGTATGCTTACAAAAAAAAATATTGCTAAGAGCAGACAGGGTCAGCCACAACACAGCTGTTTGGAAGAGGGCACGCCGGTATAATAAAAGTCCTATAGAACTACAGCCATTCTAACTCTGTAGAATCTTCTCTACCCATCCAGTTTACTTTTAGCTTTCTTCTGGACAAGTGCATACATTCTCAGTTAAAGCTCAGAGTTACTAACCAACCATAATTTTGAATCAATAAGAATGCCTGTGGACATATGCCCAGGTACATGGTCAGGCACGCAGGTGGTCCTTGACTAAACCATTAATTTAGTGACCATTCAAAATTACAAAGGCACTGAAAAAGCTCCTTACGACTTGTGCTCCCACTTACAACTATCACAGTATCCCCAAAGCCACATGATCAGAATTTGGGCGCTGGCAACTAGCGTGCATTTTAAAATGGTGGCAGCATCCTGAAGTCACAGGATCAGCATTTGCAACCTTCCACAGCCAGGTTCTGGCAAGCAAAGTCAATGGGGAAACTGGATCATTTAATTGACCATATGATTCACTTAGGAACTGCAGCGATTTGCTTGAGAGTTGTCTTGCTTAACGATGGAAATTCTGGTCCCAGTTGTGGTTGTAACTCAAGGACTACCTGTGAAGTGAGGCTAGAGGCTGGCATGCTGCCTATTTGCTTTTTATGGATTTTTTTTTTTTTAATCTAGGAAAGAAACAAGAGAGAAAGTTGGGCCAGCAGGTCTCTCAGCCCAACTCACCTCAAAGGGTGCTTTGGGTAAAATAAGAGGTGTGTGTTGGATATGTTGAGTTATTTGTAAAAATAATAAAGGTGGGATACCAATTAATTAATTAATTAATTAATCAATAGGATCCTTAGTTCAAGTCAGCACTACTGATTCATTCTATTGCAATTCTTGCTACCTTGCCTTTTCTTGAGGTGCTTCTAGTTCTTTTTGAGAAGATTGCAATCAAATGCATACAATGCTCAGAACAAATACGTAGTCAATAACCTGATCTTTTAAGAGTCATGCAATTAAGTTGGCCTGCTTTTGTACGCCCAAGCTGCTCCCTCTTTTGGGATGAATGGTGCTGAAACAACGATGGGAGCCTCAGAGGGGACCACCCAAAGGCAGGAGAAGGAATGCTTTCACCCAGCTGACAGTCCCTGGGGTTGGGTTTTTTTCTTTTTTTCACCTTCTTTTCAATCTGTCATTCAGAAAACAATAGATCTCAGGTACTAGTGGCAAAGTTCACTTTTCTGCTTATTCATGCTGTTGACAAAAAGAAAAAAGTGAAAAAAGAAAGGAAGACAGAAAAGAAAAATCTTACCACCTGACCCCCCCCCCCCCCCAAAAAAAAACCCTTACATCAAGATTAGGGGAGGGGCATCTTTTGCATGGCATCCGTGAATGGGATGAGATTAGCTAGTGACTAATTTATTTTCTGAAAGCAGTTCCACAGCTGTCCTCTTCAGAAGAGCAAACAAAGGCCACAATTTAGCCAAGGCAGGGAATGAGAGGTCTGCTCTTGACAATGACAGATATGTTAGAGAGGCCCCGAAGTTGTCAAAAAGATGAGACTCTGCCACTCTTCTCAATCCATGTAAAAAACTTCTCTCTCTCACTGTCTTTTGCGCTCAATTTTTACAATATCATGGGCGATGGTTGATGCTCCTCAACAGCTGATCCCATGTTTGTATTAATTGTGTCTTAAGCTACAACAGGGAAGCCATGATGCCCTTCCAGCTAAAATTGGGAGAACACTGAAAATGTCTGAACTGGAGAAGCTTCTTGGATGAGAAGTGAAATATCTTTAAAGTAAAACAAGAAAGTCCAGTTGCCTCTTGAAAAAGCACCTTTGGGTTCCCTTCACTCCTTTAGCATTCCATCCATACACGCTTGCAAAATGTGCTCTATTTTAATTCAGAAAACACTTTTTATGTGTGTGAAATTGCATCACATTGCAATTACATTGCATTGAAATTGCAGGCTTGGAGGTTTCTACCATGTGTACCAGAACCAGAGGTGGTATTCAGCAGGTTCTGACCAGTTCTACAGAACCGGTAGCAGAAATTTTGAGTAGTTTGGAGAACCGGCAAAAACCACCTCTGAGTGGAGATTTTACAGTATCCTTCCCCTGCCACACCCACCAAGCCACGCCCACAGAACCGGTAGCAAAAAAAATGGAATCCCACCACTGATCAGAATGTGCCAATAGTTGGGGGTGGAGTGGAGGCTGTGGTCACAGCCTATTGCCTTGCAGCTGCTAGATTAGAAAAAAGCATTAGAATATAGATTAATCTCCCGAATGAATGAATGAAAAGAACATGCATGGAACACTCCGCTTCAAAAGAGAGAAAGAACAATTAGACTGCAAAGAGTCACAGAAATGTAATGAGAAGCATTAAAAAAAATGCTTAATGGAATGGAATGAAGGAGGCTGCAGATGAGAGGAAAATATATATAAGAGAGTGATGGCAGCCAAAGTTAAGATGAAAGAAAGATCATGCATATTATATAGATAAAGAAAAATGATAGTTGCAAATAATATATCCAAAGACAATAAGGAATGGTTAAGATTAAAGGTGAAACAAACTTGCAGAACCATTTTAATATAAATAAAAAAGGGTTTAAGAAAAGGATGAAGAAGGCTAAACAAGAAGTCTTGAATGGGATTAAGAATAAAAGCAACAACATTATTTGCGGTGAAATTTTTAAATGCTGGAGGAAGCTTTGCAGAGTTTTGCATGGGGATGATAGCAATGTTTCAAAAAGTGGAATTAAAATAAAAGCTGTTGTCCAAGAAAAATAATAATGAAAAGGGAGTTATTGATGCTGAAAGAATGTTAAAAAGGGCAAGATTGCAAAATTTCTCAGTTATGAGAAATTTTAAAATATGAAAGCTCATGGAATTGGTTAAAGTGGGCAAAGATGCATCCATGCCTGATGATTGGAAGAATTCCATTATTCCTTTGCACAAACAAATAAGCAAGTGTGCAAAAACTATAGGTGGTGGCTCAGTTTGCTAAGCATGACATGATGAAGGGTATTTCTGGAAAGCTTTTTTATAGGTCTGATTGAAAGAGTACAAGAGGTTACAATAAACAGAATTTGGGAAGTGCAGTACAGCTTTTTCCTGATTGAATATTTGCCGCCTATGTTGCAGTTCAACATAATCAGGTGACTCAAGATTATTGCTTTTAGGAAGTCACTGAGGAATGTATGAGTGAGGATAGATAATCGATTGCACATATAAAAGAAACATATAATGAAAGGAATAGTTTAAATTGTGGAATGTTTTGTGCTAATATGGATTGAGAGTTAGTTACAGAGTATAATCAAAGCAGTGCACCGAAGGAAGTAAAGTGTCCGTAAAAATAAATTAGAATGCCTACTAAATGTTTGCTCCAAGAGACCACAGCTAACCCATAGTCCTTTCAGGAAGATAATGATGACACTTTTATTTTATGTGGAGCATAAGTATGAGTTGGTATTTACTGGGCTGCTGTATTGTTCTCACTATTTTTTTGGTGGTTTTATTATTCATTTTTCTTTGTTATTTTAGCATGTTTATCTAAAATCCTTCCTATGGTAGATTCTGAGTTGTAAGGAGTTATGGATTGTTTTAGCTATCTTTACTGATAATAAACCACTATTCACGGAATGCTGATTAGGGCAGGATATAAGTATGGTAAAAAGATAATTAAATGAGTTACATACAGACTTTAAAAAAAACACCACTAAGGAGTTTTCTGTTCACAATGATGGACTGGAAATGGCTAGAGACTGTCCAAATAAGCAGGGCCTCTGCTGCAGGAATTATAGACAAATGTTTTTGTAAGTTCCTGTACTTAGAAAAACAAAACCTGTGCTTTTAAATGGTTAAAACATGGAATGCTTTTTTTAAATGGTGAATGTGTGGTGTTTTGTTATCATGCCCAAAGATGCTGGGTATAAGGAGTTTGAAAAGCAATCTTTAGCAGCAGCAAAAGGGTTTGACTAGTAAATTATAGCTTTTTAACTTTCTGGATTATAAACTGACAAGAAAGAGAAAAAGAAGAAAAAGAAAGAAAGAAAGAAAGAAAGAAAGAAAGAAAGAAAGAAAGAAAGAAAGAAAGAAAGAAAGAAAGAAAGAAGGAAGGAAGGAAGGAAAGAAGGAAGGCAGGAAGGCAGGAAGGAAGGAAGGAAGGTGGCAGACAACAAAAATATGTATGACGCAAAAAAGAAGTCTAGTTTTTACCTTCTGCCAATTTCTTGTCTAAAAGATAGCTTATGAATATCCTGATATTGCAAAGTGACTGCACTGTGTTGTAAAATTCTGTTGAATAATAGCTATGAAAATCAGACGTATTGCTTTTTAAAAGAAAAAGAACAACCAAAAACACCCCCACCCCCACCCCAAAAATCACATCCTGTCATATCCTCCTTCTGTCTTTTGTGAGAATAACAAAAATAACAAACGTGCATTAAGATTGCCTTTTAGGGAAGGGTGCCAATTTTCCCTTATATATTTGCATTTCAGATCTGTTCACATACTTGTACTTTTCAGGTTTAGGGCAGCAGCTTTCAACACTTACAGTATATGCTTTCTTAATAGTCTCAGACAATAGGAGGCAAGAAATGAAGCAGAAAGACAGCATAAACTACCAAAAATGTGTCCCTCACTAGCTGGCAAGCCAATATGAAAATGGTTAATATCAGTTTAATGCATTTGGTAGTTTCTAATCTACTATATAGTTTTTGTTTTGTTTTTTAAAAGGAAGTATTATTTTTATTATTATCATTAATAGTTTTTTTTGTTTTTTTTTAATTTTTTAACATACTCTCCCTTAGAGTTGATAAACCACTAGAATTTAGCTACAGAAAATATCCACCACGTAAAATATTGGTGCTATTTAGATGTTATACTGAAAATATGGAACCCAATCAATGAAATCCTACATAGTGTCCTATTTCTACAGATCGCACCTGCAAACCTTGCAAACCTGTGAAACAAACCCTTTATTTTTCTCTTTTGAAATCTGTATGTTGACTCATATATGGAAGATGGCCTAGGCTGATGTTTGTAAGCCTCAGCCATGTTTCACGTGTTTAGTTTCCTATATAACAAAAAATAAACTTCATTAGCCAGTTGCAATGTCACCAAGGGCAGACTGATAATTCTTGTTTCATTTTTCTTTCTCCATAATGCTTATTTCCCACCCTCATATACGACTACCAGAGGTGGTATTCAGCAGGTTCTGACCAGTTCTGGAGAACTGGTAGTGGAAATTTTGAGTAGTTTGGAGAACTTGCAAATGCCACCTCTGTCTGGCCCTGCCCCCATCTATTCTCTGCCTCCCGAGTCCCATCTGATCGGCTGGGTCTTCTTTTGTTGCCCCGCACAGGACAACAGAGCTGGAAAGCAGGTTAGTGGGGTGGGGAGGGAATGGAGATTTTACAGTATCCTTCCCCCAGGAGTGTGGAGGGAATGAATGCCAAGCCCACCAAGCCACGCCCACCAAGCCAAGCCATGCCCTTCAAGCCAAGCCATGCCCACAGAACCAGTAGTAAAAAATTTTGAATCCCACCACTGGCGCATACTCACATTTTTGGCTCTGTGCTAGGCGAACTGGTTGTTACAGTATGTGCAGTCCACCTCTGCTTCGTAATGGGCCAAAGCAAGCTATTACAAACAGGCATTTTGACTTCTTTTAACCAACAATAGACCACTCTCTTTCTACCAGCATTTACATTCCAAAATATTTTCCATTTATTTTCCATTTTTAATTAACTTTCAATCAACGTATCGCAAATTCATCTATCTATTAACTATCTATCTATTGCCATTTGTATATAATATGTTAATGTTCATCCCACTTTCCATACTACATGCAATTACTTTGTCTTTGACATATTAGTTTTCAAATCTATACTTCATATTGTATCATACAATCTGTCTAATATTTTCTGCAAATCAAGTTCTGAAACAATGAAATGGCACCATCTGCATATAGGAAAGACACATGCACATTTATGTTCTTATCCAATAGACCTTTAGTGTTACCATAAATGTGCTTTACCTATTTATCCATAAGTGTATTAAAGAATCTCAGGGATATTATACATCCCTGCTTTTCTCCCTGATCAGTGCTGAACCATTTCCTAACTTTGCCATTTATTTATTTGACTCCACACTTATCATATTCAGCAACAAGCCTTGAAATATACATTCTGTACAGCAATTTGTGCCCATATATTTTATCAATCATTTTCTCTAATCAATAAACCTTCTCACTAGTGGTACATGCAAGGACTGTCCACAAGCCTCATACTGAACACACCATCTCAGAAATGTATTTGGAAAATTCATGTACTTATTAACTTTATAGCCCACATTTTTTTTACAGACGCTCAAAGTAACACACACAGAGCTTCTGTTGCTATTTTCTCCTACAACAACTATCCTGTCAGGTAAGTTGATCCAAGAAAGAACAACTGACCAAAATCACTCACTGAGCTTCTATAAATGACATATTTAGCTGAAATAGGATTTGTTGCAATCTGCAGGACTAATTTTCAAACACTCTTCATATGAATTTCTGTGGTCCAAGACTTCTCATTCCCCAGTAAAATATACAGTAGAGACTTTTGAGGCTGTTTCCTGTCTCTAATTCTACCAGACCACTGTGATGGTCTTGAGGCAGGCATGTTTTCTTGTTTGGAAGTTTTAATCCCCAGTTTGCAGTTCTTCTGGTGAGTAGCTAAGTGCAGAGAACTGTCAATCAGATGGTGCTGGTTAGAAATAAGTTATTACTCTTCCCAAAACACAAATCCCTGATGGCATTTCAATGTCTGTCATTGTGAGAAGTGCTGCTCTCCATAATGACTTCTGTGCCCCTCCCTATTCAGCTAGCACATGGGCTATTGAGAGTTGGGTGGGTAGAGCCACTCACATGCCTCTCCAAGACCAAACTTATGAACAGAAGTACAACCAACCTTAGAACTGACACGGAGTATACTGAAATGGCAAACAGCTTCCGCCTTTTGGGATAGGCCACCAACAGCACAGTAAAAGAACAAGCAGTCAAGAAATAACCCTACAGACTAGACCTCAACAGGGTAGCCATGAAGGCCTTAGGAAAATATCCAGATGCCATGAAGTGATTACACCCATAAAAATCACAATTAAGGAAGCCATGGTATTCCCTGTGACACTGTTGAAGTGAAACTTGACTTTGAAGAAACAGGACAGGAAGAGTATTGATGCTTTTGAATTTTGGTATGGGAGAAGAGAATCTTATGGATGGCCAAGAAAACCAGGAAATGGATCATCAAACAATTGTCTATAGCAGGGGTCCCCAACCACGGTCCGCGACCGGCACCGTCCGTGGAACAAATCCTACTGGGCTGGTTTGCGGGCGCCGCCATCTTGTTTGATGAAAAGTGCCTTCCAGTGAGCTTTTCCGGCAGAAAGCTCACCAGAAGCACTTTTTCATCAAAACAAGATGGTGGCGCCTAGTGCTGGGTGAGCTTTTCCGGCAGAAAGCCATTTCTACCCGGAAAAGCTCACTGAAGGGATGCCGCTATCTGTTTTGATGAAAAAGTGCTTCCGTGACCTCACCGGAAGCACTTTTTCATCAAAAACAAGATGGCGGCGCCCAGCTGATGCCGGTACCGGGCCGTGGCGCCCAGCTGATGCCGGCACCGGGCCGCGACATAAAAAGGATGGGGACCACTGGTCTATAGAGATTCTCAGACATCCAAGTCATGGTTGTCCCAAAAGTGCTTTTTCAAGAGGCAACAGGACTTTCTGGTTTTCCTTTGAAGACATTTTGCTTCTCATCCAAGAAGAGAGGCTTCTTGGAGGAGAAGCGAAACGTCTTCAAAGAAAAACCAGAAAGTCCAGTTGCCTCTTGAAAAAACACCTTTGGGACGATCATCAAACAAATCTATTCAGAATTCTCACTCCAGCCACCAATGACTGCTCTCAAACAACCCTCATTTGAACCCATAGTGGCAAGACTGAACTTTCTGAGAAAGACTGTAACGCTGGGAAAGGTGGAAGGAAAGAGAAAAGGATCATTGAGGAGCTGGAAGGACCCAGTTACAGTGCCATGGGTGTACTGTTGGAAGATCTGAAAATCCAGAGTTGTGTGTGTGTGTGTGTGTGGATCTATTGGACTTGATAACATGCAATTAATTGTTTCAATTTTAAAATAAAATCAAAACACTTGAAGGTTATATTTCTGTAATGTTTATACCACCATAACTCTGTACACTTATGCCAACTAAGCAATTCGGATAAAAGCAGAAGGTATTAATTTGCAAAGGTTTCAGCGCACTCTACTGTTGGTTGTCAAAATCCCCACTTGCTTGCTTTAGTTTCTGGGTTGGGCAATTTATACACCTGATGTGGCCGAACTACAATTCCCAGCAGTCCAGGCGGCTCGCCGGCAAACACATATTGTACAGCGGCAAATTTGGAGTTCTTGCTCTTTCGAAATCATCCTTCGTTTTTTGCAAACTTGCAATTGCCTCAGTTTTTGAAGACGTGCGTATAAGTCCGCGCCGAAAGTGTCTTCTATTGAGACCGAAAGAGATTGGCTTTGATCTTGGTTACAACCTGAATCAGTTGTATCAGCTATTCTCTTAGCGCAGCTACGATTTGCATTTGAGATCACACAACACCAAAGTTAACTTTCTCATCCCGACTTCATATAGCACACTATAAAGATAATTGACCAGGACCAGGTTTAAAAATGGAGAATATTTTTTTTTAAAAAAAAAATCTTCCTGTCTCCTTGAAAAACCATTGTAAATCTCCCTACTTACGGAAGGATTATCTTTTGCTTCATTTTTAAGTCTATGGTCAAAACCGCCTCATTGCACTTCGGTCTGTGAGTGGGTGAGAGGATGCCTTTACCAGCGCATGCGCACTCTGTTCAAGAAGCCTACTCTGCTGCCTGTAAGTACTGTAAGTACTGTAGCTTAGCCGGTGTTCGTGGCGTCAGAGGGTCTTCTCGGATTTTCCTGCTTTTCCAAGGCGGGACCCGCGAAGGGAAGTCCAAACTTACGTGGGACAGGAAGCCCCGTAGCGTGAATAACTGGCGGGTGGTGATGATGGTGGTCAGAGGAGGGTTGTGCCGAGTGGGAACCCATTTCTGTCCCTGCTTTCAATCTGACACCCTGTTTGACAGGCTAATCTTTGCGGGGAGGGCGAGTTGCTAAATCTCCCTTGCTGATGCCAGCAGGGAAAAATGACAAAGGGCTGTGACATTTCCAAATCTCGAGAGATTGATTGGGCACAAACGTTTGTGCACTGAAGCCCACTTCTCTGCAGGTTTGTTTGTTGTTGTTTTTTAATTTGATTTGATTTGTCAATCGCTTACAAGATAATAGGTATAAGCATAAACATGAGTAAGAATACAGGAAATAGGTACGAATAAATGGGGACAATAGGACAGGGACGGTAGGCAGTAGGCAGGGACGGTAGATGGTGCACTTATGCACACCCCTTACAGACCTCTTAGGAATGGGGTGAGGTCAGTAGTAGTTAGTTTGAGGTTAAAGGAGTGGGGGGTAGACTGAGGATGTAACTACAGAGTCAGGTAGTGTATTCCAGGCATTGACCATTCTTGCTGAAGTCGTACTTTCTGCAATTGAGTTTGAAGCGGTTTACATTGAGTTTGTATCTGTTGTGTGACCTTGTATTGTTGTTTATTTTTTTTATTTATTTTTGTCAATTGCTTACAAGATAATAGGTATAAGTAAAAACATAGTTATGAATACATGGATACATATAAGAAAAATAAAAAAAAAGAAAAAAGAAACAATAGGACAGGGACGGTAGGCACATTGGTGAGCTTATGCACGCCCCCTACAGACCTCTTAGGAAAGGGATGAGGTCAATAGTAGACAGTCTAAGGTTAAAGTTTTTGGGGTTTGGGGAAGAAACCACAGAGTCAGGTAGAGTATTCCAGACATTGACCACTCTGTTGCTGAAGTCGTATTTCCTGCAATCAAGTTTGGTGCAATTAACCTTGAGTTTGTATCTATTGTTTGCTCCTGTGTTATTATGGTTGAAGCTGAAGTATTCACTGACAAGGTAGGACATTGCAATGTATGATTTTATATATTATACTTAGATCGGACCGAAGGCGTAGTTCAAGGTTGTCCAAGCCCAAAATCTCAAGCCTGGTGGTGTAGGGTATTCTGTTGCGAGCAGGAGTGTAGTACTCTTCTCATGAAATACTTCTGGACTCGCTCAATTGTATTAATGTCCGATATACAGTGCGGATTCCAGACTGAAGAGCTATATTGGAATATTGGTCTAGCAAAAGTTTTGTATGCTCTAGTTAGCAATTTGATATTTCCGGAGGAGAAGCTTCGTAAGATTAGATTTACAACTCTTAATGCCTTTTTGGCAATGCTGTAACAGTGAGCTCTGGTGCTTAGGTCATTTGATACGAGAACTTTTCTTGGCAGTGTTGCAAAATGGATTGAGGAGGTGGGTGGGTTTCAACTTCCAATAAAGCAGACATCCAAGAATAGAATGGAATGGGAATAGACTTGGAGGTCTTCAAGTCCAACCTCCTGCTTAGGCAGGAAACCCTATACCATTCCAGACAAATAGTTGTCCAGTCTCTTCTTAAAAACTTCCAGTGTTGGAGCATTCACAACTTCTGGAGGAAAATTGTTCTACTGATTAATTGTTCTAACTGTCAGGAAATTTCTTCTTACTTCTAGGTTGCTTCTCTCGATTAGTTTCCATCCATTGCTTCTTGTTTTGTCTTCAGGTGCTTTGGAGAATAGATTGACTCCGTCTTCTTTGTGGCAACCCCTGAGATGTTGAAACACTGCTAGTCCTTCTTATCATTGAACTAGACATACCTAGTTCCAGCAACTGTTCTTTATATGTTTTAGCCTAATAATCTTTTGTTGCTCTTCTCTGCACTCTTTCTATTAATGCCATCCCACCTCACCCCACGTTTTATTAAATATGCTCAAATTGGTATTTAATAGTCCTTTGGCTATTTTTCTTTTAAAAAATTCTTCAGTTACCTCTGTCTACCCTCTTTCCATTTTTAGATGAGTGATTCTGAATCTGGCCATGGATCCAAGTGCTGCCCAAGGAGAAAAAAGCAAAGTCTCCGAGACCATGAAGGCAAAGATTGAGAGGAACCGTCAGCGGGCTTTGATGCTTAGGCAAGCTAGACTGGCGAACTGGCCCTACCCTTCTACTGGCGAAGGTTTGCCGTATCCTGTTATTGTGTTATATATGGGGCAACATGACAGAACTCCTGTTAGTTTGTGTACTTTACAAGGAAGTCATATGAAGAAGGTGATGTAGGGAAGTTCTTAAGACTTTCCCTAATAAGTTGTACGTTCTGGGAAATTAAACAAGCTTATTGTAAAAAGGGTCGCCACCTTCTTTTGTGGTGAGTGCACAGAGAAGCTAAGATGGGGTCCCATAATATTCTCTGCTTTACTAGGCCTTTCATTGGACTTATCGCAGCCTGCATTCATGCATAATAAGGAAGAATGTTTGTGGAACAAACTACATTGAAGGATATTTTATTCAAATCTCAAGAAAAAGTTTGCATTGGCTTAATGCTAGGTAATACCAAGCCAGTGGTAATATATTATTAGCAGGATGGGCCAACCCAGCCAACTGTGCTTCATTCAGTGAAGTCTAATTACATAAACAGTGGCTTAATGAATATATGGACTCACTCATATCTTCCCAATTTGTTTTATAAATTAGACCTGTTACATCACAGTTTGAGGTGGATACGAGATGTGCAAATGCAGGAGTGGGATTCTACCGGTTCTCTCCGGCTCTGTAGAACTGGTAGCTCTGAAGAGCAGCAGACATAGAACTGGAAATCATAAATCACCAAACTGGTAGTTACATCGGTCGGATCCCACCCCTGTGTAAATGTATATCTTTCTGGACCAGGGGTGTCAAACTCAATTTCATTGAGGGTCGCATCAGGTTTATATTTGACCTGGGGGGGGGGAGTGGGCGTGGTCATAGTGGGTGTGGCCAGCTTGACATCACTCATGTTGGGGGGCCTGTGGTGGCCTGAGCGCTCTGCTCTGCCAGTGAAAATGGTGCTCGGGAGGGCCAGGTGTGGCCCTCCTGAACTCTGTTTTCACTGGCTGAGGCACCGCGGGTCAATCCTTGCTGTTTCCAGGGCAACCCCGCGGGCCAGATCTAAGCACCTGTGAGCCGGATCTGGTCCCCGGGCCTGTTCTAGACTGTGGTCTAAAAGTGTTGAAGTCTCTTCAGTGTCTGAAAGTACACTGCTCAAAAAAAATAAAGGGAACACTTAAACAACACAATGTAACTCAACTCAATCACACTTCTGTGAAATCAAACTGTCCACTTAGGTAGCAACACTGATTGACAATCAATTTCACATGCTGTTGTGCAAATGGAATAGACAACAGGTGGAAAGCATAGGCAGTTTGCAAGACATCCCCAATAAAGGAGTGGTTCTGCAGGTGGTGACCACAGACCACTTCTCAGTTCCTATGCTTTCTGGCTGATGGTTTGGTCACTTTTGAATGCTGGAGGTGCTTTCACTCTAGTGGTAGCATGAGACGGAGTCTACAACCCACACAAGTGGCTCAGGTAGTGCAGCTCATCCAGGAGGGCACATCAATGCAAGCTGTGGCAAGAAGGTTTGCTGTGTCTGTCAGCATAGTGTCCAGAGCATGGAGGCGCTACCAGGAGACAGGCCAGTACATCAGGAGACGTGGAGGAGGCCGTAGGAGGGCAACAACCCAGCATCAGGACCACTACCTCCGCCTTTGTGCAAGGAGGGACAGGAGGAGCACTGCCAGAGCCCTGCAAAATGACCTCCAGCTGGCCACAAATGTGCATGTGGCTGCTCAAACGGTCAGAAACAGACTCCATGAGGGTGGTATGAGGGCCCGACGTCCACAGGTGGGGTTTGTGCTTACAGCCCAACACCGTGCAGGATGTTTGGCATTTGCCAGAGAACACCAAGATTGGCAAATTTGCCACTGGTGCCCTGTGGTCTTCACAGATGAAAGCGGGTTCACACTGAGCACATGTGACAGACGTGACAGGGTCTGGAGATGCCATGGAGAACGTTCTGCTGCCTGCAACATCCTCCAGCATGACCGGTTTGGCAGTGGGTCAGTAATGGTGTGAGGTGGCATTTCTTTAGGGGGCCGCACAGCCCTCCATTTGCTCACCAAAGGTAGCCTGACTGCCATTAGATACCCAGATGAGATCCTCAAACCCCTTGTGAGACCATATGCTGGTGCAGTTGGCCCTGAGTTCCTCCTAATGCAAGACAATGCTAGACCTCATGTGGCTGGAGTGTGTCAGCAGTTCCTGCAAGATGAAGGCATTGATACTGTGGACTGGCCCACCCGTTCCCCTGACCTGAATCCAGTTGAGCGCATTTGGAACATCATGTCTCACTCCATCCACCAATGCCACGTTGCACCACAGACTGTCCAGGAGTTGGGGGATGCTTTAGTCCAGGTGTGGGAGGAGATCCCTCAGGAGACCATCTGCCACCTCATCAGGAGCATGCCTAGGTGTTGTAGGGAGGTCATACAGGCATGTGGAGGCCACACACACTACTGAGCCTCATTTTGACTTGTTTTAAGGACATTACATCAAAGTTGGATCAGCCTGTGGTGTTTTTTTCCACTTTGAGTGTAACTTCAAATCCAGACCTCCATGGGTTGCTAAATTTGATTTCCATTGATAATTTTTGTGTGATTTTGTTGTCAGCACATTCAACTATGTAATGAACAAGGAATTTAATAAGAATATTTCATTCATTCAGATCCAGGATGTCTTATTTTTGTGTTCCCTTTATTTTTTTGAGCAGTGTAGTTTATATCAGGGGTCCCCAACCACCGGGCCACGGACTGGTACCGGTCCGTGGAACATTTTCTACCGGGCCGCCGGTTTGCTGGGTGCCACCATCTTGTTTTGATGAGAAAGTGCTTCCGGTGAGCTTTTCCGGTTGGAAAGCGGCGTTGGGTCCTGAAGGAATCCTCGCGCCTTAGTTTCATCGAAGGGGGCGGCGGCTTCGAACAAAACTAAGGCGCGAGGATTCTTTCAGCATCCAAGGCAAGGCGAGCCGAGCGACCGTCCCAAAGCCGTCCCGAAGCCCATCGACAAAGGTACAAAGGAGGAGTTGAAGGTGGTGGGGAGAAGCGGGGACGGCTGGCTGGCCGGTTGCTCGGCTCGCCTTGCCGTGCATGCTGATGCCGGTACCAGGCCGCGGATCATTTTGTGATGCTGATACCGGGCCGTGGCACAAAAAGGTTGGGGGCCACTGGTTTATATAATCAATGTTACAGAGTCATTTCAAAACAAAGTCATTTTATTTGTACAGGTGCACAACTAAATTGTTATTTTATCTTTTCAGGCAGTTCAAAAGTTAAAGCACCTTCAAAGACAATAGATACAGGAGGAGGGTTTTTTCTGGAGGAGGAAGAAGAAGAAGAGACAAATCGACACCAAACTGGGAAAATTGTGTATCCCCCTGGTAATTTGTGCTTTATTTTGATAAGTGTCTGAATAAGCAATACATAGGGAATTTTGATTGAAAAGAGCCTATGTTTTTGCTGAACAGCTGTGTGTCCATACTGATGTAGGCAGTATTCTAGGTTCAACATTGGTTACATAAGAATATAGATTTGCTAATTTAATCCAAAATTGACTGAGAATTAAGGCAAGTGTGGATGGAGATAACACATCTAGAGTTCACCAAACTGAAAAAAATTGCACTATAAAGTCAATAATTTCCTTAAAATGATTCTGGGCAGAATACAATGATTGAAATCAAAGTTACAGAACAATAACCCATGTTATCCAAGGTAAAGCATATCATAAAACCACATCAACAGCACAGCTCGCCTAACCTGGAAAAGCAAGTTAGTTAGAACATATTAGTTCCAATAAGCAGTGCTTATTTTTTCTTAAGGTTTATAGACAATAAAACACAATGAAATGTCATTTCCAAGATTCCAAAGCTTAATTTTGTGTTTGTGTTTGTATTTCTTGTTATTGTTACTTTACTATTTTGGATAAATTTAACAGCCTGAATTGTTATTGTGCTTCTGTTCTTATTTTAATAGGTCCAGTATTAGAATTTGATTATCTGATCTGTGAAGAATGTGGGAAGGAATTCATGGACTCGTATCTCATGAACCATTTTGACCTGGCAACATGTGATAATTGCAGGTACAGCAATTTTGTTTTTGTACTTTCAAGTCAGTCCTGACTCCTGGCAACTGTGGATTAAGAATGACTAAATAAGTGGATTTAGTGTTTAACAAATGGTTTCATTTTGTTTGTATTGCAAAAATTTCTAGCTCGGTGTAAAAAATAAATATTATAAACCCAGAGTCATTTGGGGTTGGGCAGCATCAAATCAATCGATTAAAAATATTATGACATTTAACAAGGGATAATCCAAAACGAATAATCAAAATATTTTTAAAAGTATACCAGCACCCTAAATGTTGGTAATATGCATATAATGCAAATGAATAATTTTAAACCCATACATTTTAACAGAAACTGAGTGTATGATGTTATATCACCTTTTGCAAGAATATATTCAATTGAACACAATGACATTTATTTTATAAAGTTGTATGTAGAAAGTCTAAAAGGCTGAAATCTCAAACATACACATATTCTCTCTCTCTCTGTGTGTGTGTGTATGTGTGTATGTGTGTGTGTGTGTGTGTGTGTGTGTGTGTGTGTGTGTGTGTGTATATATATATATATATATATATATATATATATATATATATACACACATACACACACAATATACACATTCTCTCTATACACACACACATACACACACACATATATATATAGTATATATATCATACATCATACTGGACATGTTTCCAATGATAGTTTAGTACAGATACATATAGAAATTTGAGCATGACCAAAACAGATTTAATAACTGTAACATGTAATAATCCTGTTGATTCCTGTGGGACTAATTTAAAGCGTTGAACCTAATTATATGGCACTTATGCATGGACATTTGGAAAATATTCCAAGTGAATCTTACTTTCTAGTAAGTGTCTTTAGGAGTCCATTTTAAATTGTCAAATGTGTGCTTATTTCTATCGAGTGGAATGCTTAAAGATAAAATTCAGATTACATTGTGGTTGCATTGATACTTAAGGATTAATTCTGTGCATGCTTAAAAATGATTTGGAAGAAGTGTTTGACTTCACCCAAGCATACTTTTTAATGTTAATTTAATGCACCCCTTTTTATAGGCTTCCACACAAGCTTGAAAAAAGATGTGATTTAAATATTCTGTTCATTAAAGTTCTTTTTTTCTTCAGGTTCATTGGAAGTCGGAAAAAAGAATTGTGTTTTTATGAAGTTTGAAGCTCTTTTTCCAAACCATTTTCAAGGCTTTTTTTTACACAGACCAACTTGATATTCGGTGTGGTTATCTTGTAATATGTACCACTGAACATAAAAATACAAAGTTAAGAATTAGTTTAGCTAGTGGTGTAACATGTATATTATCTGACATCTGCAAATACATAGAATGCATTTTCAGTTTGAATTGGGATCTCATTTCAGAGACGTTGAAAACAAACATAAACTCTTAACAAGAACTGAAGCAAAGCAAGAGTATCTTCTCAAAGACTGTGATTTAGACAAGAGAGAGCCAGTGCTTAGATTCATTCTGAAGAAAAATCCTCATAATCCACATTGGGGTGATATGAAACTTTATTTAAAACTACAGGTAATTGAATCTTGTCCTCTTAATGTTTTTCTTCCAAAGATATGACTTTTTTGCATTCTAACAACATTTCAGCTTTTCTCATGGTGAACGTTTAACTATTTGATCCAACTGTCTCGATTTTTGTTGTTGTTGTTAGGTTATGTGGGAGCTGAATTATATCAGAATGTGCCTTTCTGCTGAGGGAAGGCCTTTTGATTCAGTGTAGTTTTCTATCAATAGGGGAGAGAAAGGAAGGGAAGGTTTTTTTGTAACCTGAAAAATCTGTTCTAAAAATTTGGGGAACCCTTTGGAAGAGGGCAAATGGTGCCAGTTGAGATACATCATTACAGATAAAGGGAAGGATTCATTTACTATTTCCTAAAAAAAAAACAACAACCCTTCAGCCTCTGTGGAACTAATCTCGTTGCTACTTGCAGAGACTTTCTGAATCTGTTCCACGATTGCCATGCAGTTTTCCACAAGCATTTCTATTGTAGTATTGTCAGAAGGCATAAACAGGACTGCTTCTTTGTATGAATTGCCATTCTTCAATGAAAAGAACACCTTCTTCAATAAAAACAACCCTTTCCCCAAAGATACTGAATGAAAATACTAAGTGAAGATAGCACTATGTAGTACTAAGTGAAGATAGCACTATAGTCTTTGCAAAAGAGAACTAGCTGAGAACAAGAGCCTTTGTTTGTTGGTACAGCAGCCAGCACAAAGATGGGGCTGGGACATTACTTCGTATAAGGTTTCTCTTGAGATGGTCTCTTCTCCCAGGGTTCTCCAGGAGGCAACACATACAGAAAACCCTTTGTTACCAGCTAGTTTGGCTTTTGTAACCCAGATACAGTAGCCCTAGCCTAACTGATCTATTTGTTTCCAGTCCTCTACATTTTACTCAAATGATGCTTGGCATTTACAGGTAATTAAGCGCTCCCTTGAAGTTTGGGGTAGTGAGGAAGCATTAGAAGAAGCTAAAGAAAACCGCCAAGATAACAGAGAGAAGATGAAACAGAAAAAGTTTGATAAAAAAGTTAAAGGTAGGTTACAAGTATTAGTTGAGTGATACCAGTAAACCTCCCTGTCCCTCTTATTTTTAAGAAGGACAATGTACTAGTCTACACAAATTAGCTTTATTTAAAAAAAAAAAACATTCCTGGAGTCCACTTAGACCCAGTATATTTGACTCAAAAGTAAAAATGATGGGTTGACACAACTGTTCATAGTAGAGCTTTTTAAAGTGCCTTTGAGTCAAAATTGACTCAAATATTTCAGAAATGGTTCGCCATGATCTGTTTCCCTTGGCTGAATGAGAGTGATCCAGCTCAGTGGTCCCCAACCTTTTTTGTACCACGAACCGGTACAATCCACGGACCGGTACCGGCATCAGCACGCATGACCAAGGCAAGGCGAGCCGAGCGACCGGCCAGCCAGCCGTCCCCCGCTTCTCCCCGCCACCTTCAACTCCTCCTTTGTACCTTCTCACGGTCGATGGGCTTTTCAGGCTCTTTCTTAATCTCCTCCTGAGTAACGCGAGATTCCACCGCCATCGGGACGGCTCTTCGTTCGAAGCCGCCCACCCCTTCGACGAAACTAAGGCGCGAGGATTCCTTCAGCACCCAAACGCCGCTTTCCAACCGACGACCGACAAGCTCACCCGGAAGCACTTTCTCAAGCGCCGTCGAAACAAGATGGCGGCGCCCAAGCAAAATAGGCAGCCCGGTACAAAATGATCCACGGACCGGTACCGGTCCGGGGCCCGGTGGTTGGGGACCACTGATCCAGCTGACTTTGCGCCTAAATCAAACTAGAAGTCAGTTCTCTTATTAGTGCTTACCTTTAAAAAAAGAAGACAAGGAAAGCTAACTGGACAGGAGGATAGGAAGGATGGCAGAATTGTCAGATAAATTGGAATTCTGCAAGTGGCCAACTCCTAGTGATATAGCCAGTTTTATTGCACTGATCATACTCTTGGTGACTGATGCCCCCACAGGCTGAAAGATTAGGGACTTACTCTATGAAATCCAGGGAAAGAGTTACATTCTTTTGGTTCTTTTTATGCTCACTATCTTCTAATGGACTTGAAAATTCACTCTAGATTCATTCCAATTCCATCTGTACATTCTCTTTCAAAAACAGAACATTAATGAAATCATTAGGATTTAGACCAGGGCTGTCCAACCTTGGCCCCTTGAAGCCTGGCGGACTTCAACTCCCAGAATTCCCCAGCCAGCAAAGCTGGCTGGGGAATTCTGGGAGTTGAAGTCCGCCAGGCTTCAAGGGGCCAAGGTTGGACAGCCCTGATTTAGACTCTCATTCAGAGCACATACTTAGTGTCATTGGGGGTTAGTTGGTTTTACTTATGTGTGACTGTTTTTTAATTATTGTGTTCCTTCTATTGTATTAGAATTACGGCGAGCTGTAAGAAGTAGTTTATGGAAAAAAGACACAAGTATCCATCAACATGAGTATGGAGCTGAAGAAATGATAGGTGATGATATGTACAGAAAGATCTGCAGCACGTGTGGTCATGAATTAACCTATGAAAAGATGTAGTACAGCTTGGATTTACATTCGATGCATTTCTGTATTCAAGTGTTTCTATAACTGATCACATTCTTTGTGACCTATTTTGCATACCCTAACCATTATCCAGAAATAACTGAAAATTATGTAGAAAAAAAGGCATAATAATCATCCTTTTATAAAAATGGTACATTTATTGAATAATAAAAATATTTAACTGTATAATACTTACACAGTTAAATGCTTATCTGTATCACTGCATGCATTCTTAATGTTTTTCATATATATCTACAGTAGTTTGTGGGTTAGAAAAAAAACACTTTCCAATTTGAAGGTCATACACATATACATTATAGAATATAGAGAAAAGAAAACATACCCTTGCACTTAGTTCTAGCAACTTTATCATTGTGGAGATAGTGGCTGCATCAGAGAACAATTTCAACTAGGGTGAAAATGGGTGGTTTGTGTGGTTTGGATTTAGTATTATTTCAACACAGTCACAGATCTGTAACCCCCCAAACTTCAAACTGAGCTATGGATTGCCATGGAGAATGCTACTGGGAGGATTGAAGATTTGCTAGGAATGTACAGCCGACCAAGTTAGTTTGAGGCCCTGTAGGCTAGAGCAGTATATAGTGTCCCTACCTATCCCTATAGGTAGTAAAGGAACACATATTGAGGGAAAACATCTGGGCCTTGCATATGTTGGTAAATGAATAGACCAGGGGTCCCCAAACTTGGCAACTTTAAGACTTGTGGACTTCAACTATGCTAGCTGAGGACTTCGGGGAGTTGAAGTCCACAAGTCTTAAAGTTGCCAAGTTTGGGTACCTTTGGAATAGACCTTAGCAGTCTCTGAACTTGCTTTCATTAGCTGGCTGGATGACATTAGCTGTTTGTTGTGCTGTCTTGCCTAGTAACAATGAATGGGAATACTAAGAGCCCAGCAATTCAACGCTGAGCTATATTTCTCCTATAAAGAATAGGCCCTTAAGTAACTCAAAGTTTCTTACTTGCAAGACTTTGATAAGCATATTGGCAAAGCCAGCCTTTATCTAATGACTTGGCTTATCAAATTTATGAGTAAACACAAATAAATAAAAAGAAGCACAACAGCCCTGGTTGTCTTCTTGGTCTGGGCCAATGAAACAAAAATACTCTTTCTCCAGAGTAATCAGACAATCTTGAACTATGGAAGGCAGATCAGGCTAGCTGATGGCTTTTATTAAGTTGCTTAATGCAACTTATATCTGCATTATAAACAAGCAGCACAGATTGTTGCTTCAGTAATTCAATTTGCTTCTATTCTGTGTGACCCAAAATAAGCACACTGGACCAACATAAAAAAAAAGTGTTATAATTTCAATTATGTTTCACACAACCATGATCGTTCATTTTGATAGCAAACATACTCAAAAGTTTTTCGCAGAGTTGGCCATTTAAATATTCGTATATTTGAGGCTTCGGTTTCTTATGAGCGTTGAGCATTATCACCAGAAAGGCCATCCTACAGACAGATTCATATGTTTTTAGACTCGTTTCACATTATTATGGAACCCCTTGCATAGTATGCAAGAGGTAAACAAAGAATGACGTCTATTTATTGTCTTCTATTTTTTTAACTTTTATACCGTACAAAAGGGATGCTATGGCAGAGTCAACATTCAATCCATTTCAAATTTAGAAATGCACACATTATTCCATCCCAAACATCCCGGAATCATAACTAGCATAAGGCCCCTACTACCGAAAATTTGAGCACCGTGTAGCTTATCTAGCACAGCACACTTTCAGATTATTATTATTTTTCCTTTCTTTCCCATCAAAGCCTTAAATTTAACAAGATGAAAATAAGTCCTGTACAAAAAAAAAAAAAAAACACTCAAGCCTGGAGTGCACAGAACTGCTGAAATATAGCCAGTATGTGATGATCCAATTCTGCTGTAAATAGAAGGTTCTCCAAAGTCACCATGTATTGTTGGATGATCTGATGATGCTACAGACACAAAACAGCATTTCAGTTAAGCTTGCAAATGACATAGCATGTTAAATAAACCATCTTTTTAAAAGTTTAGTAACTTGTTTCTACTTGCCAGCTGTGGCTTAATATTGCAAGTTTGATTTGTATGATAGGGACAGCACAACTACTACCGTGTTTCTCACAAAATAAGGCCGGGCCTTATTTTTTTTTACCCTCGAAAAAACGGCTAGGCCGTCTTTTCGGGGGTGACTTAATTCCCCCCCTTGCATCCTTGAGTGGGTGGGCAGCGACAGCTTGAATGTTGATCTTGGCGTTGGTAGGGCACTTCATATCGGGAGACCTTCCGCCACCATTGCTTTCCCTTCTCCCTTGCTGCCGCGGCGTTTAGAGTAACACCGTGGCATTTGGCGCAGCCATGTGCGGCCAGCCAGGGCTCCTCCCTGCAACCGGAACCCGGCGGAGACACTCGGCTTCAGGCGTTCCTGTCACCGCCTTCCCTTTGCCTTCGAAGGTAAAGCCAATTCTTTTTAAAATGACACCCTACTACAACAAAGCCTCCCCTGCCTGACAGGGCAGCCCAACCCCACGTGGGGAGGCGAATCTCCCGGGGCCGCAGCGCAGGATCGGCCCACCTCAGGAGAAGCACCCAGCCGCCATCCCTGCCTGGCATCGGGCAGAGCGCGAAGAGCTTTGCCTGGGGCGCCCAGTGCAGCTGACAGGTGGGCCCTCCTTCCCGGCAGCAGAGCTCTCACTAAGGCAGCGAGCGCCTCCCCGCCGGACCCTCTGCTCATCCCGCCAGGGCCGCTCCAGAGCCGTGCGGACTGGGCAGAGCCAGGAAAGCGAGCCGCGGGTGCGCACCCACCCGCCAAGCAAAAGAGCCGGGCTGACCTGAGCTTGGCTTCCTTCCCAAGTCCCTCCAGCATGAACCTGAAGGGGCCACCGGGACAGGCTGCCCGAGGCAGTGATAGTGCCCATCCGTCCGCGGATAGGGAGGCGAGGTGATGGTAGTGCTGCTTCCCTGGCCAGTGGAGAGAGCCCGAAGCCACCTGTCCTTTCCACCCCTCGCCCAGCCCGTCTCCGTCCCCACGCATCTCCAAATGCGCCAGCAGCTCCAAACGCTGCAGCAGAACGGGCATCAGGCAGAGGCGCTGACTTGGCGGGGCTCAGCTCGGAGGAGGACGCAGCGCAGGCTGTCGCCTTGCCTCCCTGTCCACAGATGGGTGGGCGCTATCACTGCTTCGGGCAGCCTCTCCCGGTGGCCCCTTCGGGTTCGCGCTGGAGGGACTTGGGAAGGAAGCCAAGCTCAGGTCGGCCCGGCTCTTGCTTGGCAGGCGGGCGTGCACCTGCAGCTTGCTTTCCCAGCTCTGCCCAGCCCGCATGGCTCTGGCGCGGCCCTGGTGGGATGAGTGGAGGGTCCAGCGGGGAGGTGCTCGCTGCCTTGGCGAGAGCTCCACCGCCAGGCAGGAGGGCCTGCCTGTCAGCTGCGCTGGGCGCCCCAGGCGAAGCTCTTCGCACTCTGCCTGGCTCCAGGCAGGGATGGCGGCTTGGATGCTTCTCCCGAGGTGGGCCGATCCTGCGCTACGGCCCCGGGAGATTCGCCTCCCCACATGGGGTTGGGCTGCCCTCTCGGGCAGGGGAGGCTTTGTCGTACCGGTAGTAGGGTGTCATTTTTAAAAGAATTGGCTTTGCCTTTGAACCGTGGAAGCGTTTCAGGTGCTTCTCGGGTGGGGGAGCCGCCTCCGTAACTTCCACGGTTCCCGCCGCTGCTGCCGCTGTTATTGGAGATGGCGCTGGCGAGAGAGGGACAGCTGCAGCTCGGCCTGGGCGCTTGGAATGCAGGAACGGGCTGCACACCGGGACTTTTGCAAACTTGCAGAGCCCGAGGCTGGAGCACCAAGGGTAGCAGCAGCAGAGATACTTGCTCGGCTCTTCTCACGCCCACCCAGCCACTCGGGATTAAACCAAAACGCAGTGCGCAGCGCTCCCAGGTACCTCAAAATCTTTTTTTTCCCTGTTGTTATGGGGAAGGGGGAAAAGCGGGAGCGACTCAGATGCTGTTGTTAGAGATGGCGCTGGTGTGCAGGGGGCGGGGGGAGAAATTAATTCACCCCTGAAAAGACGTCCTAGCCATTTTTTCGGGGCTCAAAAAAAAAATAAGGCTCGGCCTTATTTTGTAAGAAACACGGTATATACTATTTTGTTTCCCAGAACTTAAATATTTTTGGAAAATATCATCCTTCTGAGAGATTGCAAGAGGGGCACTGCTTCCAAAATATGACCCGCTTCTGGAATTATGTGAAGAGCCTTCTGTAGAAAGGCCACATGTTGCATCAGCTGGGTACTGATGGCACAGTGGTTAGAATGCAGTATTGCAAGTTAATTCTGCTGACTGCCGACAGTTTGATTCTCACTGATTCAAGGTTGACTCAGCCTTCCATCCTTCTGAGGTTGGTAAAATAAGGGTTCAGATTATTGGGGGCAATATGCTGACTCTGTAAGCTGCTTAGAGAAGGCTGTAAAGCACTATAAAGTGGTATATAAGTCTAACTGCTGTTGCTACTCTTTCAGAAAACCAATCTCTGGAGGAGTTAAGTGGAGCAAGGCATGAGGGCAGGGAGGAGGCCCAAGGCCTCTTGAGACCCAGTGAGGCTGGATTGGGGTGGGGGACATAGGCAGGTGGACGCACTTGCGGTGCCCTTGCCAAGTGTCCCAATTTTTATCATGTGATTGAGGGGACACTATAACAGCCACAAATTTGAGGACAAGTAGGTCCCTTTCTTTAGCATCAATGTGATTTCAAACGGTTACTGAATGAATGGTCATAAGTCAAAGACTACCTCTATTGGGTTTGCTCTTGACTACTATCATAGGTTTCTGATATCTTGTTCTTTGTATTGTGATGTATACTTTTCTTTATATTCTTTTTAATATGTTAGCTGCAGAGTCACATCTGTGAGGTGGGCAGCCATATAAATTGATTAAATAAATCAATATCAGCAAATTGAGATAACTAAAATGTCCCAAATAACAGATATATTTTGTGTTGACTGAACTTCTAATGAAGAAAAATAAGTTTAGTCTGATCTTAAGTTTCAATATCGATCAGAAAGTGCTATGATTTAATTAGCAACAGCATGCCACATAATTATACAATATGTTTGACAAATTCATCTCAGAGAGGTATTCACTGGCTTCTCCTCTGTATCTGTGTGCAGCAAATAAGGCTACAAATGATTTACCACATGCACACAGCTTTACCTAAGAAAACAACAAAAATAATATAGCTAAAATGCAAGCTCAATTTGGGCCAATAATGAACAAAACATTACAACACAACAATACCCTGTTGAATCAAGCTGCTATGGAGAAATTGCTGATCAACGGTGCAAAGATTGATATCCAGATAATCCCACTTTCAATAACCACATGCATTCTGATATAGGTAAGACTTACCTGTAAGAAGATTTGCTGCAGCCTCTCTATACAGTTCTTGTACCAAGGTGTAATTACATCAATCCCTCCTGCTTCACTTCGTGCTAAATGCTCTGTTAGGATCATAATGAAACGCTGGAAAGAATAAACAAGGTGAAATGATTGGCTTTGGTTTCATAGGCAAGACTACTTTTCTTTTGAGTAAGGGTTAAAAGCATCTCTGAATTAATTAGGGAATAGTTTAGTATAGAACCGTGATGGCGATTCTGGTGGTACGCAGAGCCATTTGTGCCGGCATGTGAGCTGCAGGCAAACTTACCGCACTGCGCATGTGCGCGCCTCACAGCTGATTTTCAGCTGGTTTGAGGCCTTTCTCGGTCTCCCAAAGGCTTGAGGAAGGCTTCTGCAGGCTTCTACAAGTTTTGTAGGCCAAAATCTAGCCCCGTTTCGTCACTTCCGTTTTTTTCAGAAAAACAGGAAGTGATGAAACGGGACTAGATTTCAGCCTACAAAGCTTGTAGAAGCTAGCAGAAGCCTTCCTCAAGCTTTTGGGAGGCGGAAAAAGGCCGAAAAAGGCCTCAAACCGGCCAAAAATCAGCTGTGAGGTGCAGTGCAGGTAAGGGGGAGGCTGGGTGAGGGTGGGGATTGCATGCACATGCGTAGGGGACGTGGGGTGTGTGTGCATGCATTGCCTTCTGGGTGCTGGCACGCGAGTGCGAGCATGCAAACACACGCACAATTTTTGCCACAGGAGCCCCAAAAGGTTAGCCACCACTGGTATAGAACAACAGCAAACATGGATTCAGTACAGATGGCCCTCAATTTACAACCAACAATTAAGCCCAAAATTTCTTTTACTAACTGAAATGTATTAAGTGAATTTTGCCCCGTTTTATGATCTTTCTTGCCACAGTTGTTAAGTGAATCACTGCAGTTGTTACGTTAATAACATGGTTGTTAAATGAACCTGGCTTCCCCATTGACTTTGCTTGTCAAAAGGTTGCAACGTGATCTCAGGACACCACAGCTGTCATAAATATGAACCAGTTGCCAAGCATCCAAATTTTGATGAAGATGCCGCAATGGTTGTAAGTGTGAAAAATGGTCACTTGTCACCGGTTATATTGTAACTTCAGTCACTAAACGAACAGTTTTAAATCAAGGACTGCCTGCAGTTATTTTTAAAAACTTGTTCTCAAATGTACAGAATTTTAATTTAGAACTTTATGAAGCTGAAATGTTTATTTTAGAATTTTGCAGCCACGCTAACATTTTAAGATTTCTTCATGGGTCCACCAATATGTCTGCTCTTACCTGAAATATTACAAGGAAAAGATTTTTTTGTTCACTTTGAGCTGATTCAACTTTTTCTTGCAAGCGTTCGATCTGTTCTTCAAGGGGCCAATTTCCCCTCTCATTGCTTCGGACATCATCCCGCTGAAGGGAAAGGATTGAAATGTAAATAATAAGCACAAAGGCAGAGAAAGCAAAATAAAAATAAAATCAGAGGTAGGACTTTTTTTTTAAATAGGAGACATTAATGAGGCAGAAGTTAATGAGATCTTTCAAGACATGATAAAAATAGTCAAGATTGAAAACAAAACAAAAATAAAAGGGCAATTATTTCATGTATTGTCAGAAAAAGGCTTGGGAGCATACAACATAGTTTTCAGGTAATGTTAAACCAGAAGCTTTGCTGGCTTGGAGAATTCTGGGAGTTGAAGTCTACAAGTCTTAAAGTTGCCAAGTTTGGAGACCTCTGTGTTAAACTAACATGATCCAAAAATGACTTCTTTGTCTATGATTTGGTGCCTTAGCTGTTGTTTTAGGTCAGGGGTTCCCAACCTCCTCTCCCTGCCCGGTCTCTGGACTGGCACCAGTCTGCAGCATGCCAGAAACTGGGCTGTGCAAACAAGTGAAGCGCCATCTGCAGAATACAGGCAGCATGCAAAACCACACCACCTCCAATCCACAGAAAAACCTCTCCAAGCAAAGGTGCCCTAAAGTTGTGGGGGAGGGGACTGTTTCAAACTATACTGGCATTTTGTTTAAAAATGTTGTAACTCTCCATTATGAGATCAAATCAGAAATATAAATGAATTGCACTCAATTATATGGGTGAGTTGATCACATTAAGAGCCACGGTGACGCAATGGTTAGAAGGCAGTATTGCAGGCGACTTGCCATTTGGCAGTTCGAATCTCAACAGGCTCAGGATTGACTCAGCCTTCCATCCTGCCGAGGTGAGTACAACGAGGACCCAGATTGTTGGGGGAATAGGCTGACTCTGTGTAAGCTGCTTAGAGAGGGCTGTAAAGCACCGTGAAGTGGTATATAAGTGCTATTGCTATATTATCACTGTGGTTTAATCATAGCATGGGGATGCAAAAAAAAAATTAAATTAAATTATCCAATGAAAAGTATTCAAAAATTAAGAACGCCTGAGTCATGGACACAATAGAATGATGACCACCATCAATTTCCCATCTCTGCAAAGCAAAGCAAATCTAATGTTCTTGTAGCTGATGAAATATGGTTCAAGCCATATTTCTTTGTACTGGCTGAAAAAAAATTACTTACCCTTTTGTGTTGCTTGGCTAATCTTTCCTTGGCTTCTTCTAGCTCCTTTTGGATCATCATCACATGCTTGTTCATCTTACGAATGGTAGAGTGTAAGATCTCCCAAATATAAAATCTAGCAATGAAAGAAGCAAAGAAAACCCTGATGTTCGGAGAAAACATTCTGATTTTTATGAGTAATAAGGCTGAATACTTGTAAACCGGAGCACTCAGAAAACTGAAATGGCCCAAAACATTGTACAACTTGCACCTCCTAATCTTCCCTCTGTACAGAAATTTCAGAATCATAATTCTCTAGGTCTGTAAAATATCAATAAGATGCAAAAACCAATAAGATATCTACCTGTGTTTACTTCCAGCAAATATGTTTAACTTAAGCAAAAAAAAAAAAAAACCTTATCAAGATCACTCACTATGAAAGATATTTGAAGCATAATCTCAAGGTGTTTTTTTTTTTAAAGTTATGAGGTGGTTGACATTTATTTACCTTGTAAAATCATGAGATAGCTCTGGAGAGAAAATCCAATTTGCCACTGCAGCACAATCCACAATCTGTGTTCGAATCATCTTATCCACCAGTACAGCAATCATCTGTGCAAATGCAGAAACTTTGCTCAGTTCATCAGGTGTGTGTGTGTGTGTGGTCATCTGGGCACAACTTTCAACACAAACTCACAGACTTGAAATCCCAGTTAATTGAAACTACACAGGATCCCTCAAAGCACAGCCTCTCTATAAGATTCAGCTCCTAAGCTGTGCAGACCATAATTATGTATGTTAGGAGGGCCACTCATCATAACTCCCCATCAAGAATTATAGATTCCATCACATTCACATTTTTCTGGGGAAATCTGAACAATGGAGGACCTTTAAATAATTTACTTTTTAACTTTTTCTCATGGCAAAGCAGAGAAGAGGTGAAGAGGAAACCATCAGCTCAGGACTGCATCTCTCTACCAACACATGAGCAGGAAGACCATCCCTAAAGACACAAAGGACACTCTGGAACATTGGAATGCAACCTCCATACTAGCTAAAAGGCACAGAGATTTCTGTCAATGTTTCTGTCCACTCTTCCCTTGACTGAGCCCAGAGAATGACCGTCCATGACTGAGCTAGCTTTGGGAGGAGATTAAGAACTGTCATGTAGATAGACGTAATCAATTTCTCTGGTTGTAATCTTATGAAACAACAGATAACAAAAAGAAAAAAAGTGTCAGGCCTTGTTCAACAACATAAACTAAATCTAACTCAATAAAGGAGGTTTAAATTAAAAAGAGGGAACAGGCCTTTCTCCTATCTAAAGCAGGAATTGCTTTGGGAGGGAGGGAGGGAAGAACTCGATACATATTCACTTTTACCTGAGGATGATTTTTCCATACTTCATACATAACTCTGAGAATATGAAGCTTTCCTTCATCACTTTCAGCCAGAGTTTTGAGGATTTCTCGAAATCTTATTAGAACAGAAATGAATAACCCAAGAAGGTTAAGGAATAATGTCATTCATTCTTACAGATCAGTTCTTAAGTAACCTCAAAATGCAACATGGATTGAAATGGCAAAAGTGAGCGAGAGAGAGGTGGACTGGTCTCGTCTCTCAAGATCATTCCGACCTCCGGGTTTTTAGACTGAGAAAAGAGCAGTATCAACATGTTGACAAAGAGCTCTGAAACCCAGCAGTTCTTCCTGCTACCTTGACTAGCTACATATTTTGTGGGGATAAGTGTTTTATGAAACCTACCTTGTCCCCAAAATCAATACCACCATTAAACCCCTCTCTCTCCCTCATTGTAGCCGAGTCATAGATAAGAGAAATTTGTTTCCAAAGCAATGAGGTGAAAAATCTGGCTTAAGCCCAAGTCTCACAAAATATTTGTTCCAGCCCTTTGAGGTAGCCAAGACTTGAATGCAAAGTCATGAATGTTAATACGACTTTTGTTATAGGGTTAAAGTAACAGGATCTTGCACTCTGAGTGTGTCTTCCCCCCTCCCTGCCTTTATCCTAAAGAGAGCTAAACACAGTCAAGTCTTGAGACACCTCCCTCAATCACAGGAGGCTAAGAGGCAGAGGAGGTAAAACACAATCAGACTTCCAAGGTTCTGTTACTATAACATACCTTAACAAAAATAGTTTGGTCTTCTGGTTGAGAGTTGATTTCTTGGCCTGGTTTACATCATGGGGCTGACATTCTCTCCTTGTATAATTGCCCACCCAATCATCGGCTTTTTCTTCAGAGAGGTTGTTTTTGATTTTGCCAATGTCCACTACACCACTGCAAAATCTAATGCACAAAGGATTCTTCTTCTCCAACAATAATCTTTTGGATTTCCCCTGGACCTCCAGCGGTCATTCTTGTTAGGCTGTGTCTTGGGACTTAAATGTATACAGGGATAATGTTGTGCTGCATATCACAAGGAGGCGAGAAAGGACTGTTGAACTTTTTGTTGGTGCTGCAGTTTAGGAGGAGGCTCCTGTCATGCAAAACTAGGCTGAAGTACCCAAGGATCAGAGACTATACAGGAATCTGCCTATTTCAAATTGCAAGTTAAAGAGAAGTAGTCCCAAAAGTGCTTTCTCAAAAAGCAACTGGACTTTCTTTGTTTTTCCTTGAAGACATTTCGCTTCTCATCCAAGAAATATCTTCAGTTTCGACTGAATCAGTCAGAACTGAAGAAGCTTCTTGGATGAAAAGCAAAATGTCTTCGGGGGGGGGGGGGAGGGAATCAAGAAAGTCCACTTACCTTTTGAAAAAGCACCTT
Source organism: Notechis scutatus (assembly GCF_049901735.1). NCBI lineage: Eukaryota > Metazoa > Chordata > Lepidosauria > Squamata > Elapidae > Notechis > Notechis scutatus. The sequence continues at coordinate 170,996,499 of NC_142010.1, forward strand.
TGGGACAACCATGACCTGGATGACTGAGAATCTTCATAAACATTTAAAGAGAAGCAGACAATATAGCTAATTTTTAAAACAAGGTCATCAAATAAAAATCTTATTTGCTTCTGGCCTCTTTTTTGTAACATTACAAGACAAATAAAAATAAAATGGCAACAATATGAATGCATTAACAGATTAATATACTTAAAAGATAAATACTTACTTTCCCAGAGCACTGAAAGAGTGACTGAATGATTTTGAGGCTAAGTGCAAGAGTGCCTGGACAAAAACATCTATTTTTAAAGGATTGAATGAGAAGCCTTCATCTGGAAAACAAAGTTACAAATAAGTTTGAATTCCTGTAAGCAATATGTGTACTTATGAAGGCTGAGAAAGACTGGGAATTTTTGTCTTTTCTGGAAAAAAAAGTAAAGTGGCGAGGAAATTGCATGAAGGGCTTTTTTCTTATCATATCCATTTTCTAAACAAAATCTAAATATCTCCTATTAAGTCTTAAGCTGAGGTTTCCAACTTTAATTAAATTTTACATCAATTCTACATAAGTTTTACTTTTCAAACATGAGATCATTCTGGACATCAAGGCATACCCTCATAATTTATTTAGCAGGTCCTTCTGATCTTTTCCAATAAAAAAGTATCAGACCCATTCAGCTGTTCATATACTCAATGCTGATTCAATATTTTTTTAAAGGATATATAGTTTAGTTCAATTTAATATTAAGTCAAATTACGACTTTCAAAAGATGTTCCATTTTATTATAAACCATTCCCCAGAATTGTTAAAAGTCTTCAATTTTTTCCATGACATTAAAAAATGATCCAATCTGTTCATTACTTTCCAGCAGTCTTTTGAAAAAGAATTACTCATTTTAGCCATTTAAAAAAAGGTAAAGGTTTCCCTGTCAGTCTTGTTTCACTCTAGGGCATGGCGCTCATCTCCGTTTCTTGGTGAGGTAGTCAACATTGTCTGAAGACATTTTCCATGGTTATGTAGCCTGCATGGCTATATGCCAAAGGTGCACGGAATGCTGTTACTTTCCCATCAAAGTGGTACCTACATTTATCTACTCACATTTGCATGCTTTCAAACTGCTGGGTGAGGAGGAGCTGGGACAAGTAACAAGAGCTCACCCATTCCACAGAGCTCGGGTCTCAAACCCAGGCTGTCAGTTCTGCAGCTGACAAGCTCAAGGTCTTTAACTGCTGAGCCATTGTACTACATGTTTTAGCAATTAAGTCTGGAATAATATCAATCATTATTATTAATATATTGATGTAATTAATATTAATAAAATAATATTACTATTACATTTTACTCCAAACATATTTATATATATATATAATTTTTGTAAGATGCCTTACTACTGGTATATTATTCCAGGCTTTAAGTCTGGAATAATAACCAGTAGTAAAGCATCTTACAGAAATTCTGTCTATAAGTATGATGTTTGGAGTAAATCTGATATCAACAATAATGCCATCTCATATATGCCTACCATTTAGGCATACTGTATACCATTTTTAAACTAAAAGAATATTTGCTTGTTAGCATATATGGGATAGAGGTAGATGCTAAAAGTCGGGGACAAAAGAAATTCCACTGAGCTCATACATATTCCACATGTGTGCATAACAATCAAAACCATGTATCAGATATGCTTAAACAACACTAATTTCTCTGAGGTTTTGCAATGTTTCCATAAATGAAAATTAGGAATGGGACACAGTAAATATTAGACGGGCTTACCATCATTATCCTGATTAGGATTGGGCACATCCTTCAGAATAGTGAAAATGTCATCATTGCTCACTTTATTTTTGATGGCAATGTTTAAACAGAGTGCAACATTGTATCCAGGAAGAGATTCTAGAAAGATAGGAAGAAGCAAAGCTACCATCTTTGGAGATTGGACACTGTGATATAAAAGACTGCATGCAACACTGTAGAAGGTTTTACATATTTGAGAAATGTTTCAGAAGATAAAGAGGCCACATCTTGAAGCAATGTCCCCTTGTGTCATCTTGCCCACTATGGCTTTTGATGGTGACACCATGTTTCTCAAAACCACATGTTTGTAGCAGTTTTCTTTAAAGAGATTTTTTATTGCCTCCCACACACACAATTTCCCACCAACAGCAGCAAATACTTCTTTTATATTTTAAAATGTAAATTATATACTATCAACATACTGTTACTTTCTTCTCCATATTTATAAATACAGGTTGGATTTGCAGGAGTCAAGACTGAAAAACTAGCAGGAACAATATCTATTATTCGTTGGTGGTAGGAAAGCCTGAAGAAAAGAAGAAAAGAAAAAGTACGTTGAAGAAGGTTGCTCTTGCCATGAAATAGGGCAGCAGACATAACCAGCCAATCATTCTTAACTCGTCATTCAGTAAAAGATACATGCACTGGTAAAGTAATCTGAAGCCAATGTCTGTTCACTGAACCTGAACAATATTCAGAAAAAGTTCCTCAGAAGAACAAGGGCTGTGCCTATGTTATAATTTGACTTTATAATTCTTGTAATTGCTCAGTATGGGGTTATTGGCTTCAAAATGGCTACTGCATTTTGGTAACGCCATCTTCTGGCAAACTCTAATTCCACTGGTCAATCTACCAGAAACAAATCACACTGACTTTTGAAAGTCAGAAATTAATCCTAGTCTCCTCCAAATCTCTTATATTCCCAAGAGAGTGCATAAATATTATCTGAGCTGCTAGCTGCTGTGCTATGGCTGGCTGAGGTAACTCTTGTCCTAAATTCCAGTTTAGTTGTATCATGGTATGCAGTTGCAAATCCACTTGGTGATATTTCACAAAGCTGTGGACAGTAGAGTGCCCTGAGAGTTGGATGCCATTACTAGAATCCTAGGTAGGACTCTGTTCTCTTTATAAAGAGAAGGAAGTTTTCAAGCTGATGTTCTTTGAATTAAATCAGGTCAGGAAGCCCAGCTCCACAAGTTTGATTGATTTATTGATATATGCCAATGTTTTTGAACCTTAGCTGCTTGAAAACATGCAGACTTCAATTCCAGAATTCCCCAGTCAGCTATGGGAAGCTATATGGTGAGGGAATTCTGAGAATAGGGAGCTAAGTTACCAAGGTTGAAAAACACCGATATAAGCTATAGTAGCAAAAAATTGAGTGTGTTTTCTCTTTGTTCTTACATGCCAGTGAATTAGAGTGGAATTAATCTGAGCTTTTTTCAGACATTGTTTCCTGTGTTTAATACAGTTCAACATATGTTCTCCAAAATCACAACTCTAAGTTATCATGATGTGCACATTTTAAAAATAAGACTACATTTGTGTCAGATAATATCAAAACATGTTTAAATGTCTTTGGCCCATTCAGGAGAAGCATAAAAATAAGTTGAATGTAGCGGAAATTGATCGTACAAGAAGGATGTAGGTTACAAAACAAGAGTAGGATCACCAATGGCGGTACACTGAAGGAATGCAGATGGACTACAAGACAGAATGAACACAAAACTAGCGACTGCAAAATAAATGTGTGCAGAGGGTTTGGACAAAGAGAATGAATGAATGAGGTCTGAACTGCAAAACAATATAGGAAAGAAAAGTGAATGTGTCAACAGGAACAGAAAGACTGAGTAACTGCAACTGGATGAGACAGAGCAAGCTGATAGTTTGAAAGTGGTCTTTGCAGCATAGTAAGTATTGGTGTAAGTAAGTTTAGGAACTTTTCCTCTTCTTTTTATTCTTCCATGTCTTTTAATTTCCTTTGCTTACTCTTTTTTAAAATTCTTTTTTGATTCCTGCTTATCCCAATGGGCACAACATGGTGGATACATAGGTATACAAATGCTGCTATCACTCACTCACCTCATGCATTTTTCCAGTACTTCTCTTACAAACCTAGGCCTGGCTCTGTCAAGATCCTCAGAAAGACAATCTGACCTATAAAAAAGAAATGGCGCTCAGACAAACAGACTATTACTATAAACAACATATTTCATATTCATCAAGACAGTTCTTCAAATTTTTATAGCACTGGTTTCTACAATATTAGGATACTAAGGAAAGGAATGACTGGAATTTGATTCATAGTTCACAATAATTGCTTTTAAATGGAATCTTCAACTATTTAAATGGGTCAGATTCTGCCAGATTTTTCACCAGTTTTGACGTCACTATTGTTTCTGTCTGCCAGACTATTTCTTTTTCTGTTCATTCATCAGTTCCTCTAATCATTTATCCAGCTACAGATCTGATCCATCATATGTCAGAATTTATACATGACAAGCTTGGGTTAAGAAGCGTATTTCCAACAGGTGCCTAAAATAGGACACTCTGGAGGATGGACAGCAATCCTAAAGGGCACCCATGAACAGCTGTCAGGCGGCACTCTACAGCCCTCGATACATGTAGCAGGACCTTCCTGATGATCTCAGTGACCAATCACATAGAGACTTGTCTTGTTCCACAACAGAAGAAGTCCAATTGCTGAGGGCCTTGGAGATCATAACCAAAGCCTGTCACAGAAGCTAACTGGAACCAGTGTAGCTTCAGCAAAGGAGTAGGACGTGCATGGTCAAATGCCCCATATAGCAATCTGTCAGCTGCGTTTAGGTCAATGGTGGCAACCAGATCAGCTGCAAGAGTAGCTCCACATAGAGCACAATCAGAGGATTTTAAATATGAGAACCCCAGAGAATGAACAATAACTAGATGAATGTGGCAGACCTCTGGGCTTTTCCAACCCCCTACCTGAGAGCATAATTATTGGCAGCTCAGTCAGGGAGAAAGCTGGGCAGCAGTATTAGATAGCAAGATATGATCTTACTAAATAGCTCTCGGGGGGAGGGGGACCTTCATAGATTCCTGAGATCAGGGAGGGATTGTTTTTCCATTCAACAAATGTTTATTTTATTTTAAGAAGATATTTAACAGGATAGGATAGGATAAATAATAGGATAAGTATCATCAGCGAGGTTAAATTTCACAGTCCTCTGTTAACCGTCTATTATTGTATATCACTCACAACGGTCTCTAATCTACCATATACCACCACAGTTCTTGTCTCTGGTCCATGAGGATCAAATGTCCTTGACTGATTCTTAATGATAAAACTTTTCCTTAAAATTTTAATTTTAACCAGGATCTTTCCCAACAATTGAGCCTCATTCACCAAAATTGTAAGTCTCTGTTATAAATATGTACACAGCCTTTGTTGTTCAAAAAACCCCTTTTTCCAGTTGTATATAAATGAATCTGTTCCCCAATTTCCATTTTATTGAGAAAAAAATTGTTTATGCTTCATTGTGAAAGCTCAGTTACAGGCTGTCTTGGACTACACCAAAAATGCAAACAATGCATTAATTTAAAAACAAGACCCTTTGGGAAGCCTTCGGGGAAAAATGCTTTTCAACTTACAAGTTCAAATTGAAAACTGAAATAAAAAGTTTGATAAAATAACAACGGTTTAAATCAAGCCAAAGTTGATACTCAAGCATAAGCAACAGCAGCTAAAACCCGATTTACAATTCAATCCATCTTATTGCTGGTGGATTTGAAGGAGAAGTAGTTTGGCTTGAAAAGGTTTTGTTTTTAGAGAAGACATTCATTTTCAAGGTTTAAAATGGACAGAACCAATGAGGGATGAATAATCAGACGTTCTCAAAGATGGGGGAATTAGATATAGAATACGAGAATAACCACAGAGAACCCCGAGATAGTATTGCCTGTAATCCAAATGAACGGGAGGGGAAAGGAAAGATTCCATTGAAAAAAATTTAAAAAAGAATTAAGATCAGAGCTTTTAAAAAGTAATAAGATGCTATCATTACAATTATAACATAACAAAAAGTAAGGATTTAAGAAATAAGTTATAAATTTACTTGTAATAAATGACTTTAATTGACACTAATAGGAATGTACACTACTATGAAAACGTTGCAAAAACGTGAGAACATGTTTCTCTTTTTTTAAAATATATTCTTTTTTTTGAAACTTTCAATAAACATTATTTAAAAAAAAGTAATAAGATGCAAAATCCCTGTAGTGAAAATCCAACTGTAAATGTCAATTAAATCAGTACCCAGAAAATGGCCATCGACTTCTGTAAGGAGAAAGTGAAAGTACTTCTTGACAGCAAAATAAAGCAGGAAAAAGACACGCACAAAAAACAGGGATTTTTATATGTGCATTGTTATGGCATATAGCACTGATTATCATGAGGGTGAAAATCAGAAGCTACGCCATCTAGGACAGCAAGCACAAGTGCTTTGGAGACTTACAGAGTGCTATTAAATAAGCACAGCAGAATACTCCGCGGCACGGCCCTAACATAGGTGCAGATAGATAGATAGATAGATGGACGGACGGACAGACGGACACACACACACACACAGAGTCCTTGACTTACAACTATTTGTTTAGTGACCATTCGAAGTTATAACAGCGCTGAAAAAAGTGACTTATGAGCATTTCTCACACTTTCAACATAACCCAGCATCCCCCTGGTCACATGATCAAAATTTGGCCATTTGGCAACCAGCTCATATTTATGACCGGTGTTGCAGTGTCATGGGGTCATGTGAAGCCCTTTTGCAACCTTTTGAAAAGCAAAGTCAATAGGGAAGCCAGATTCACTTAACAATTGTGTGACTAGCTTAACAACTAACAATTGCAGTGATCTGCTTAACAACTGTGGCAAGGAAGGTTGTAAAATGAAGCAAAACTCAACTAAACAACTGTCTCACTTGGCAAGAGAAATATTGAGCTAACAAAACTGTGGTTGTAATTCGAGGACTACCTGTACAGAGAATCAAATACTTACCAATCTTCCCAGCTCCAGCGGAACTCAAAATTACTAAGATGGTGGGAAAACCAATTAATGAACCTTGATGGGGGGAAAAAAAATCTGTAAATTTTTTATATTAAAAACATCTCATTTTGCACTGCTATTATTGACATTATATACAAATGGACAGAAACATGCAATGTAGCGGAGTTGTAACTTTTTGAAACTGGAGGACAGAAAATGTGCGATAGTTTTGTAGTAATTCAATCTTTTGGAGAGCCATTTCAGAGGTAACTGCATGCTTTGCAAAAGCTTTGACATACAGTAGATGCTGCAAAAAATCTGGGACCTAAAAGTGGTATGGCTGATTAAAGGGTTGTTGAACTCAGCATTTTTTTTAAAGTACCAATTCTGAAACATTTTTGAAGAATTCACATCCAATAATTGAGTATCTCTCTTCTAGATTTTAATATGAAAGTCCTATTTTGTATTAACAATCTAACACTGCAGTCAGTAGATTAACAATCTAACTGCAGGGGTGGGATTCAGCTGATTTGGGCGAACCGGATGTTAAATTTACATCTGGTTCGCCAAACCAGTAGTTGAACCGACTAGCTGGCCCTGCCTCCAGAGCCTGGGGGAGGCAGTTTTCACCCTCCCAGAGGCCCAAGGGAGGCCTCCTGACTCTGGGGAAGGTGAAATATGGCCCTCCTGGAAGTTCCAGTAGGCCACGCCCACTATGGCCACACCCACCCAGCAACCGGGCAGAGAACCAGTTGTTGGGATTTTTGAATCCCACCCAACTAACTGATTAGGAATGCCACGTAAGAAAGCTCCAGAAAGATCTAACAGAAGAGATCATTTATTCCTATAGTAATTCAATGAGAGGAGTGACTTAAAATATGACAGCCTGTAAAAGCAGGACTATTTAAAACCATCACAGATTCTATTGTGTGGAAACATCTCAAGTCACTAAGTCCTCAGAAAATTTAGATGAGAATGTCCTTACTCACCGATCTATGCAGATAGTATTCATTGTATCTAAGCGCATGTACAGCATTTCTGTAGCTTGTGCGAGCTGTCATTTTTCAATTAAGGTTTAAATTGTTTATGTTATAATGTTTAATAGCAATACGGTCGAAAACAGACCATTCCTTTGGTTATCCAAAGGTATCAACTGCTATGAGAGACTTTTGGAGGAAAGGATACAACTTGAGGTAAAGATCCAGGCTGAAGTTTACAGAGTTCAATAAAAAGTGTTGTGTACATGATTTCCATGTGAGGCGGAACAGGAAGCTGAAACAACTCAGCAAAGATCACCTGGGAAAAATATGAAAGCAATATGATGAAGCGTATTTGAAAAAGCAGAGGTGCACAGAATATTTCATTGTCAGGAAATCCCAATGTTAAAAAGCCCCATGCCAATCCCACAAGGGTGTACCAAAAATGGTTCAAATTCAAAATGCTGTCATTTCAAGCTCCATTCTGAGATGAAGAACTATTGGCAGAAAGGAAGATCCCTGGCACCAAAGTAGAAAAGGTGACCTGATAAATATAGCATTTACCTCAACAATATGGTAATTCAGGGGGATCTTGTGGTTTCCTGGATAGCTTGTTAACTGGACAGCACTACGGGAAAAGAAAGGCATGTGCTTTACAATTAAAAGGGCAAATGGGAAGTGCAAAAAAACCAAAAAACTTCTTGTGATATGTGCCAGGATCTGCTCCTTCAAAGAGCCTCTTTCTTTGCTGAGAGCAAGTCTTGGGAGTATCTGCCCAAGGCTCTATCACCATGCAGCATCAGTCCCTCATTGGACAGATTGACATAGACATTGATATATCCCTACCATGTCATTCTCTCTTTCCAGAAAGATCTGATGATGCAGTGAAGATTTTCTTCGATCACAAATCTTTCAACAGAGTGGCTCCCAGGCATAATTGGGCCCTGACAAAACAAGCAACAGGGATTAATTTATTGGTACAGTCCAAAACTCCATCTTCATCCCAAAAAGGTATAATGTGATTACAATCCCTGGCATCATAGCATTTTCCAATAGTTTTAATAGAGTGGTTTAATGTTTATAACATACTTTTCAGCATAAAGTTCAGCTGCCCCAGAAATATTTTCTTTTAGAAGCAGCTTTTTCTGCTCTGAAAAAAAAAAATAGACAAAGCCCCCAAAAGCAGTGGTGCATAGGGCAGATGGAACTATTAGACAGACAAAGCAAACCCTGAACTACATCAACCCTGATAAAGAATGTGAAACAAATTCTCAGCTATTTTCAGGCCAAGTAACAACCCAAACCGAAAGGTCAGAAGGCAAAGGGACATATTATGTGGAACCCACCAAAGACAAAAACATTTCAATTCCCAACAGACAATGCACTACAAGGATGCTGCCCCACAATACTGACTTACTTCAGGATCATCAGTGTAGTCAAACATTCGGAAGGTGACTCTTGGCATCGGGTAAACGGAATCTGCTGCGTGGGGTGGCGGCGTAAAAGGAGGCAGGTTGTGCTGCAGTGCTTCACAAAGGACGCTGTCGAATGCCAGGTATGGCCTCAGGATGTGCCTCTCTTGCCAGTGGTCCTTCTTCATTTTCTGAATCTGAGCCCAAAGGCAATCTAAGTACTGGAGGGCAACAAACATCCATCAGACATTTTCATATTCGGAATTCACCAAACACCAGGAACATATTACCATATGTGGTGGACTTGTATAGAAGCTAAAGGATATTGGACTAAAATACACACATGGTTGGAAAAAATGATTAAACAACATATAGATTTGAAGCCTTAAATATTTTTATTAGGAATAGTACCTGAAGGTTATAGTAAAGAAGAAAACATACTTAATTATACATGTATTAACAGCAGCTAGAATTGTATTTGCTCAAAATTGGAAAAGTGATAAGTGCCGATAGAGGGAAAAATAATTGAAAAATATTTGAAAGTGCAGAAATGAATAGATTAACATTAAAAATTAAAGAAAAAGAAGAATCTTAATATTACATGGTATGGGGCTTGTTTTATAAATGGCTAGAAAATAAAATTAATTAAAAGGGATTATATGTAATTATAAAGCAGTAAGAGAAACTAGTGTAACAGATATACTGAATATTACTTAATATTATATATATGGGAATGTCATTATTATTATATGGTTATACTGTTAAGAAGAATATTATTAGTAATATTCTTATATAGTGTCGATTAGGTACATGAAATACGTACCTAAGCGACACACAATTGAAATGGAATGGATTTATTGTATGTTAAAAATAAAAAAAGTTTAATTAAAAAAAAAGACATTTTCATATTCAGAATTCAAGGATGTTCCCAAATTAATTTCCATGTTATAGGAAATCCCCCTACCCAATTTTCTTAGGAACCATTTCAGGAGGGAAATTCAGAAGAAAGAAAAGGCAGGGAGGAAAGCCATTGGGAAGACTTTCTCATTAGAACAGCGTCAACTTCATGCAGCCAAAACTGGCATTTTGCATTTCTCCAAATGTTTTTTTAGATGGACATGAATATAAGAATTCAAAACCATTCACCTCTTCCTGGGGATGTGGTTTATCAACGGACCAAACTTGAAGCATAGGCACATGAGTCTTCTGACGCCGTCTGCCATAAAAAGAACATAATCATTGCAAGGACTACTGATAATTGGTTTGCACCTCAACTCAAAAAGACTCTGAAAGAAACAGTACTTTCTTTCAACCCAGATAGTACATCTCAATTGGCAGGAGGCGTTGGGAAAAGTACACATTTGGCTATAAAAGTATGTGCTTTCAATCACCTGATTCTTAACTACTGTAGGTTTTGAGGACAGTTGGCTCAGCTACTATGTAGAAAGATGCTTCTAAAATCATACAACCCAAGACTTAGGAACAGTCTCTCGTCTGCCCTGTGATCATTTCAGATCCCTTTTTAAGCAGCAAACTTGCCTACTGTTTTTCAGGAATTCGCACTCATTTATTCTAATCCTGTCTTCAGAGTCAATGGAAACCAATTAATGAGCATGTGCCTTTCAACCAAATTTTGGGACTTTAACATTATTCTTCTGCAACATCTCTGTCCATATTAGGAATGTTATTAAGTCTTTCAATGCCGTAAAGTCAGATAGTGATGATTGAAAAAAGGAACAAAATTAACTGGGTTTAAGCCTAAAAGTCTGAAGTTATTTATTACCTCTATATTTAACAGTCAATGAGTTGCTTTTCTGCAATTTTATGAAGTCTACAAGTTCTGTGTTTGTGCTGTATTAAGGCATAATGACGCAAAGTAACATTTTCTCTCATTTTCTTACTTCAGATAGTTTTCAACAGTAGATAAGATGTGCTCCATTTCAGTATCCTTTTTCTCATACAGTTCCTTTCCCACCCAAGGTAAAGATGACAGAAATGCATACACATACCAATCACATCGAACCTATTAAGTCAAAATATGGATAATAACATTCAGAAAACACATTTGTTTCTTGCTAATAAAAGCTAAATCAGGTCAAAGACTTGAGTCTCACAGGAAGGACTATTTATGATTTCACAATTCTAACTCTATGTTATAATGCTTCGGCTGCAAACCTTCAAGGGCCCCGGTTCATTATGTGCACATGAATAGTTGATTTTGATACTTACAAAACAATTCTACACAAAGGTGCACAGGAGAGTACATACTAAATGCAGAAACCAATGAAAAAAATATGACAAAAAAGCCAAAATGTTACTTATGTTGTGCTGATGCTCTATTATTTACATTTCCCCCCCAAGGACCTGTTTCACAGGCTCCTTCTGATTATATTTAAGAGGTACATTTATTCTCTGGTGTAAATGAAATCAGCCAGGGCCTGGCAAACGTCTGTAAGTCATCAACAGCAATTGGCATGATTAAAAGGTTTTCTACAAATCTAGGTTTTTAGAAATGTTTAAGGAGCTACATTGTGGATCTTTTGGATGGCAGACTTTCAACTTGAGATAAGATACAATGGTAAGGGCCCCATTTGCCTGTCCAAATCATTATTTAGATACCAGTTGTTTTGCTGTACTAATGTTCTGTCTGAAGGCCACAAGAGACTATGACAAGACAAATCTTATAGCTAACTGTTTAGGATTTTGTTATAATACTAGTTGAGGAGAGGCTTATCACATTTACATACACAACACAAAAGAGTAAAATGATCACAGCAACACATTTCAGCCATTTATTTCTCTGTCTATGAAGCAAATGTATTGTTGTTTACCTGAGGTACATCCTCCTCCTGTGTCACATTAACGAAATTCTCAAACATGGCTACCATTGAGGGTGCAGCTATTACATGACAATTCACAAGATCAGAAAGAAAGCGCACCTGCAGAAAGAGAGCATCCAGACATTTCTCAATCATGTATTTGCCCAAAGCATGGATCAGCAAGAGATCTCATAAGGCCATCCCTGCAGAAGCCTAGGCTGTATCTGCTTCAGCATCTTTTACTGGGGTAATGGGAATCCCAGGACCAATATCCAACTGAATAGATGCTTAAACCTCATTTATTAGAAGCTGTGGGAGCACAGCAGTTAAAGGGCAGGACTGCAGGCAAACTCTGCCCTCAGCCTGAAGTTCAATCCTGACAGGTCTCAGGGCTGACCACCTTCCATCCTTCTGAAGTCAGTAAAATGAAGGCCCAGATTGTTGGAGGCAATATGCAAATAATGCTTACATTGTAAACCACTCAGAGTGCTGTAAAATGTGATGAGGCAGTAGAGGCACCTAAATGCCATCGCTATTGTCATCAAATCTAGATCACAAAACCTGGCACACCACTCATACTGCAGAGTCAGAAGAAATAAGCCAGTGAAAAGGTTTGGATGGGTGTTTCAAATGATCACACGGAATTACACTTTTTATCTGCACAGCCTGTGAGGTAAAATGTGAACTCTTCAAATACACTGCAAACCAAACTAAGTAAAGTCTGTACAGTATGAAAACAACTTACCAAATAGACAGCTTCATTGTACAGGTTGACTTTCATACATTCTTTCAGCTGACGTATCATGGCTTCTACAAACTCTCCACCAAAATTATAGTTCTTGGCATTCAGCAAGCCAACAAGAGTTGTGTAAAGGGTCATCTTTTGTGGTAGCAGACGTGCACTGATGTTTTTTTTTTCCATAAAGGAGAGAAAAAACAGCATCAATTATTAACTCAAATCACAAGTGCCATCTCATTACCCCATGTGTGATTTTCAAATTACCTAGAATGCCTAAATTTTGAAAAGCAGTGTCTTCTTTGACAAGAAGTCTACTATATATTGGAAAAAAGATAATATGAGAGTCAATTCAGTCTTCATTTAACTGTTTAGGTACTGCGAATCCCGGTGGGAAATTACACAGAGAGGTTTATAATTGTGGGAAACATTTTACTATGTACATAACAATGTATCTTCCAATGTTTCGATCACAGCATTTATATTGCTTCAGATTCAGATGTCAGTATGTTCTTTGCAAAGTTGAAAGGAGAAGGTCTGATGAGCAACAGTTCAGGCAAAAAATGTAATCCTTTCTTTGAAAACTCTTATGAAAATTCCAGAGGAATGAGCGTTTCAACGCACAGCTACAGAAAACAAGTTAAATTAAGAGGGCGGCACTACAGTTACCAAGCCTGAACGAGCAGTGAGAGAGAACTATTTTGACACTGTCCTCCTCTCCACTCTCCTAATTAGTTACCTTGCTAATTATCCCATTTTGTCTCCAAGTTTCAAACATTCTTTAAATTGGAAAAATATGTAGCCATACAATATATTCAACAAAGAGCTTTGAAAAGAAACCTTTTTTCAAAAGTAACTACTTAAAAGCTTTTACTGTAGCTAGTGTAGGAGATGACCAGGCTGAGCCTGAGGGAGGGGTCAAATGCATCATCAGTCTCAAGGATCTTCTCGTCCACAAGAGACCTATCTCCAGCCCATCTTGAATTCTCTTATCTATCACCTATTGGCTCTGACCATTAGTACTTCAGATTCTCATAGAGAGCTTTAGTATACAATAAACCTATATTCTATTGAACTGCCTGGGCTCTTGATTTCCTACGCTTGACAGTTAATGCATCATCACCTAGATCCATAAATCTTTTGCATACATACACTGTACAAAGGAGTCTCAGTATTTTGCTTTTGAAGTTTGGCAGATGTGCCTCCAACACCTTAGTCACATTATCTACGTTACTTTCCAAAGGAGAAGAACTCTGAGGGGATAAGATATTAGAAAGTCATTATCTTATTGTTATATATATATATATATATGTTACAAAGACACTTCTCATTAAAATGTCCTTTAAGTATGTCAGCTACAGTAGCTCCAAAAGCTATCAATTAAAGGATACTCTACTGCTATTCTCTTTTACTCCTTACCTAATTTCTTTATTGAAACACACATATACACAAAGAAAAAAAATTGGGAAATGTACGAAAATTAAAAATTAATGTCTCTTCTTGATCATCCTAAAACACCGTTCAATAACAGCCTCATTGGCAAACCGGTTTTATTTCTTCAATGAAACAAACCTTCATAATAATTCAGTCTTTACATAGATAAAGGAGGACTAAGTAGGGATTCAGATAGGGTCAGCAGTGACAGGATTGCAAGTAAACAAGGCCACTGAGTAATAAAAATCCATAATCCTGATCTTTTGAGAGTTTTCAGTCAAATCAATGAGGACAACTTGATCAGATCAGCAGTCATAAAACATTTCTTACTATTAAGTAAGTGTAATGATGTGCTGAAACCCAGCATGGAAAGATGGTTAGCAAAATATTATTACAAACTGTAAACATAGTGTAATAGTTTATTGCAGGTTCCATTGCAGGTTTGTAATTGACTATATAAAATGTTAAGGTCCAATTATAGAATAATGGTGCAAACATTCCACATAACTGCTAAGGAGTATTTGTTTATGGTTCTTGAAATTATTAAGGCATATACTCCGATGGTAGTATCTAAAGGAGAAAACTCCTTTTTTAAAAATACCAAAAATGACACAGTACATAGTAACTTTATCCCATTTCTAAGTATATATATATTTGTGATACCTCATTTGTATTTGAGTATTTATATTATTCTCAGGCAGGGAAACCTCAAAGATCTCAAAATGAATCTGCTAGTCATTTATACCTCTTCTCCCAATGTGCTTATTAAGTCTTCCA